>NC_056726.1:1746426345-1746568845 GCF_019279795.1 Protopterus annectens | reverse complement strand
CTGTACACACTCAGCTGCCATCACAGCTGTCACAGGTGCAGGTCACACATGTACACACTGCAGTGTACACTGTAGCTGTCAAGTCATCACCATGTCATCGGTGCAGCAATACACAGCCTTACAGTACCACAACACCATGTGACACATGACCACTGGGCTGTACAGAGGTGTACACCAGCTGTACAGAGTACACATGTACCGACAGGGATCCAACAGGTGTTATGCATTGCAACAATACCAGTATACATGAACAGGTCAGCTCAAGACATACCACGGCCCTTACACAGCTGTGACACATGACTGTTGCTGTACACCAATGAACACATGTCTGGATATGTCATACATGTGATTGTGTGGATGTGTGCATGGACTGCACACACAACACATACATACATAGCATAGCCTTTGATGTACCCCGTGCATAACAGTGGCCTAAGCAATGCTACGCACGCAAATGGAAGGTGGGTCCATGTCTGTTGGATGCTCACACTACAGGGGGTAGCAATGTTGACCAAGATACATACCCTTGTACTGGTCGCCTGTGACACCCGTGATATCATACCACAGTCCATGTGTTATGTATGTCAACACACATGTCCAACAATAGCAATGCATACAAACACGGCAACAGGAGACACATGTGACATCTGTACTGTGCATGCAGCAACCATGCATGTGCAGTGGCCGATGTCCGTAACATAGTTGCACCTAACTACGACATGCAGTCGCAATGCAGCCCCATCATTGACACCTGTATACGGTGACATACAAACAGCACGTATGGAGGGATGTGTGTACAAAGTGGTGAACCACCTGTGTAGATGTATGTGTGCAGGGGTGGCTCACAGTTGTGTCATACACCATCCTATCATGCCATGTGCAAACAGTACGCTATGTCACTGTTATGGACGGTGCTGACATGACATAGCGCATACACAGCAGTCAGGTGTTACCAACTATATGTCACATGGCACCTGTAACACCTACAACCTCCCATGTGCATATAGCAGCACAATTGCCAGACATAGCGTTGGTGCACATAATGCAATCAATACCGCTGCATGTCTATCAAATGTGTCATCATATGGCAGGTGTATCATTCCCAGCACTGCCATGTGTGTCCGAATGTGTGACCAGAGATGCCACATATCATGGGGATTATGTCCCAGTTGTTACACATCCCTGTACACCATTGTAGAGATCTGTACATACGTCAGTGTGGGAAGCATGACATCGGCCAGTGTGGTGAATCACACACATCGGCTGTCCGTATACACATGTGTGGTCACCACAGTGTGTGTGTGTGTGTATGTATGTATGTCTGGTACTTGGTGTGAGGGTGTATGCTAATATACAGTGAGAAATGATCACTAACCCCACGTGGTGACTAACCCGTAATGGTGATGCAGTGCACTACCCTGTTGATGCCATAGGTCCCAGCCATACTGGCTACCTGTGCATGTTCCTTCTCTGTGACATGTCGTGTGGGTGCATAGTACTGTGAGGGTGATGACCACATAGGCAAGGGTCCCCACCTCAACATTATGGGGTGTGCATTATAGTGGTGTACACCTCGTGAATGTGGCCATGTTCCCATACTGTTACTCCCCTGAGATTCTCTGTTTATCTGAAACCTGGTTAAAACCTAACACTACAGACAATGAAGTGTTACCACCTGGGTACAACATACACAGGCTGGATCGTGCTTTGAGGAAGGGGGTGGGGTAGCTGTGCTCTATAAATCTGAGTTGAATGGCACCATAGATGTAATACAACCACCTCAGATTAATAACTCTGAGATTCTTGCCACCAAATTGCAACTTAATAAAAATAAATGCATTAATATCATCTGTATGTACATACCCCCAGGTAACAATATATCTACACTTGAAGATATCCTGCACTGGCTATCATGTCACTACCCCCAAGAAACCCTACTACTTGGAGACTCTGTAATGCTACACAGTGTGGCCTCCAGCTACCAAGTGACACCTCACATCATCATTGGCCAGACCGCTGTTTACAACCCCTGCACCATGTCACCATACCTGTAATGTGTCCTGCTATGTATGTCACGTCTCTGTTCACTGTAGCCTGTGCCACTGACCACATGCATCAGGTGCAGTATATGTGCGGACATCTGTGTCATGTTGGTGTTTCCAACAGTCAGGTTGAGGGTACATGTAGCATGCTGATATTGCCAGACGTGCCTGTGAGTAATCCACAGTTACACGTGGGGGACTGCAAACACTGCTACCTGTAGGCACATGCAAGTACACCATAAGAGGGAACCAGGGTATCACAACCAACATGGTGCTACAGATGTAACCGAGACACATACCGTGAACACATCACAATGCATGCTGCACCTGAACTACATGGTATGACGGTGCATGTCGACAGCACACAACCTATGTCACATACACATCTCTCAGTATTCACACACAACCACTGCAACATACACATCCCTCACTATGCATACACAGGTAATATTACATACACCTCTCACTATTCTGTTCACCCTGTGCATCAGAATATTTGAGCATATCCCTGCACCGATGGTGTGGATGACAGGGATGTGGCACAGGCTTCATCATATGCACAGGGTGATATGTTTGCCAGGGGCATAGGCTGCACCAATGGATGACATCATGTGTTTGTGTAAGGGCCGGTGATTTGATTGGACATGTCTGTTCAGAATGCATGTGGATGTTGTGGAGCCCTACAGTTGTGTTTGCTGTGTGCGTGTATGTGTGTACACAGTTCTGCCATTTGTGAGGCCTACAAGGGGTATAATTGACAGCTCCAGATTGTACAGACCAGGTTGTACAGCTCACTGTGTCCGTCTACGGCCACGTGACCTGTGCCTGCCTGGGGTTGCACGGGCACTACCAGGTGGAGGTACAGATTGGCTACTGTCTGACGACACATGTCCGCTGGAACCGTGTCCCCACTGAGAACATCCAGGGCCACGTCCACGTGGCCTGCTTTGTCCTGGTGTGGACAGCGCAGCACCAGCTGCACTGCTACTGCTACCGGCACTATGGGAGCGGGCATGTGAGGTGGCACGCTCACGTCGATCTTCACTAGGTGGTGTTGCTGGCCTATGTCCACATGGCCTATGCCTCACTCCTACCAGATGTTCCAGCACAGACAGCCCATGCTCGCGGATTGCCATGCCACAGTCAAGGATTCTGACCATGTCACCCAATCGCCTATCCAGAACATCAGCAATCTGCTGTTGAGGATTTGCCAATGCCTGGATGTTGTCATTTAGCTTATGGATAGCAGCCCTCTGCTGCATCTACCCTTCTCTGTTCTGCCGTTCAGCACGTGCCTGTGCCACCATTACAGTCTGGAACATGCGCCTGGTGATACCAGCTGCTGCACTCTGTCCTGCAGGTGCATGTCTGCCAGAGGTCCTCCTACGAGCAGCACTGGCCACATGCCTGTGTGGCACATCTGCAGTCATTACACTGACACCATGGTGTGTAAACACACATTCTGTAGCCACCACACGTTCCTGTTCCACGCTAACAGATGCTGACTGTCCTTCCTCTATGGCCACTGGTGATGCGGTATGTGTTGGCAGCAGAACTGTGTGCAGGAAGAGGGGGACATAGCTGGGATGGTAACCATTGGCACAGATTCAGCCCCTGACAACCCTGCCTGTACCTCATGCATATGTTCATCACCGCTAGTATCTGTGGGGACACTAACATCAGATGGACCGCAAGAGGGTAACGCACCTACATCACCTGTGAATGCAAAGAAATACTGTAAAGTACAATAGACAACAGACACGCACAGACACAGACACACACAGACACACAGACACACACACACAGACACACACACACACACACAGACACAGACACACACACACACACACAGACACACACACAGACACAGACACACACACACACACACACACACACACACACACACACACACACACACACACACACACAGACACACACACACACACACACACACACACACACACACACACACACACACACACACACACACACACACACAGACACACCATGCATGTGATTTGACAGATGGCATGCAGCATGCCTGTGATACAGCAGAGGGCATGCAGCTCAGACATTAATAGTGTTAGTAAGCATACCTCCTGGGGTGCACACTACAGCAAGCAGGTGTCATATCAGTAGCCATGCAGTTCACACAATCATGGTAGTATGCATGCATCCCGTGATACACCATGTGGCCCAGAACAGGATAACAGTACACATGGCTGACGTGACCTTGACATGTAATCTGCTGACATGTGCATTAACATGCATACATGTCTGACACAATGGTGTCCTGACACATGTACAGCATCATAATGGGCTTCACATTACAGTGTTGTCTGTATGCCCTACAGATAGAATGCATGTTTAGCAAATGTGCATGAGCATGGGAGGGTAGTGTGAGCTGTCTACATTGCTATACAGTGTGAAGTACAGACACTGTGCCATTGCATAGCATCATGAGGCATCTATATTGCTGTAGAATGCATAATATGTACACATTGCATAGCCATAACTGCATGCTATGACACAGTCATGATGTTCAACAGATCGTATATGGTAGACTTCAGTGACACCTCCAGTAGCTGTGCACAGGCTTTTAGGATGTCCAGTGTACCACATCAACTGTATAATCGGTCAACTAAGGCTATAATTGGACCATGTGTGGACAATGTGCAACAGGGTGTATACACATCCCATCTACTGTGTGGCTACATGTCTCTGGCCATTCCCATGGCCATGTGTGCACATGTGTTGGCCAAATGTGTGTGATGGCCATCTATCTCACATGTCTGTGTTGTCCCATATGACATACACCCATAGATGTCAGATATGTCACAATCCACAGGGCTATGCAGACAATGGGTTGTATGTTTGGTATGTGGGGTATAGGTCATGCGATAGTGTAACAATATTGCAGACAGAACACTACGTGTCTGGGACATGTCAGGTGGCACATCACAATGTGTGCACCCAATGCAGGGGCATATGACACAATGGTGACACCTGTGGGCTGCCCATATCACAGCTCACTGTGTGGTACTGTGTGCGTACCGCACATGTTGTTCCAATGCATACTACATATGCCTCCATTGTAGAACACCTCCACCGTTGTATGCACAGCTGACTACACATGTCACAATGACAAGTACTGTGGTTTCAAGTTGGTGTATCATTTCGTTTGTATATATTGCACATGGGTGGCCTGTGTGAATGATGGGTGATGCGACCTGTATATCGTGACTGGAATAAACATCAAGTGTGCAAGTGTTAACTGGCCACATGGCAAATAGATCTACACTGTAACATGCCTGATACTGATGACAGTCTCACCTGCAATGGACTCATGTCTGTGCGGCACCAGAGGTACCTGTATAGGGTGACACAGCAGTATGAACATTATCCATGACTGTATGACAGCCACAGGGTGCACTGTGCATGTTAACACATTCACCTGTGTAATAGCATATAGTATGCACATGTGTGCATACACAGAGTAGCATACTGTAATATGCAGCATGTGTGTCCACATACCTTGCATATGTTGTTACTTTACATAATGTACAGTGACACATGCAACTAAATGAGATATAATAGCCATATGTGCAGTACTGACTTACCAGGCAACTCCAGGCTCATTGGTTGGGAGACACCCACCTCCACGATGGCAGCTAGTGTTTGTGGATGCTGTTCCCTGAGTGTCCCGAGACTGGCCAGTAGCTCCTCGGTGTGTGTGAGTGGGGGCTGGGTTGGTGGCCCACCACCTGTTCCACCTTGTTCCCTGGTGATTGCAGTGGCACACTGTTTTGCATGTCGTATCAAGTCCATGCAGTGTCTGCGCACCTGCTGGTAGGTGCAGTTATGGCCACCCACATCGTTCACCCTCCTGCGTAGATCCTGCCACAGGTCATCCCGCTGCTGGGCATGCTGTGGCACATGGCTGAACAACAAGTCATAGTTCTCATGGAGCTGTGGGATGAGGACATCATCCTCCTGGCAGCTGTATGCTGGAAGGCGTGTACGGGGCATTATCTGTAAGACATAATGATGTTGACAGGTCACAGTTTCAGAGATGTACAGAGATACTGCTGCACATACATTTCTATGACATCTACTACATCTGCACAGTTATCTTTGCAAAGCATCATGACACTGACATGACTGACGTGTTTGTGTCACACACATGTCACACCCATTATGCATTGGATATCATCACCATATATGTGTGTCACCTCATTGCAGTGTTCATACTCCATGTGAATGCTGTCTTGCTGTGGGCATGTCTATTTGCCTACACTTGTGTTCTTACCTATCTGCACATGCCTGGATGTGTCCACGGTAATGCTGTTGACCTTGATGCTGTGTATATGTCACATATCAACACAGACACAGCCGTAATGGACTTGAGCAGTGACAATGCACACATATGCATGGACACCTGTACATGCATGTGTTTTGCCATATACATCTACACAACACTGTACAACTATTCAACATCCTGCCACGGATCGCCTGTGTTGCACATGTGATAGACATGGGACAATGGCTAGTTAGAAGTCATTCGCAGGGATGGTTATCAACCATAGCATGTGCGGGCAAGGTTTCCAAGCTGTAACAGACAGCCATTATGCCACCGCAAGGTGCATCAGTGCCACATTACTGATCCAGTCAGTTGATAGTACATCTACCATTTGGCCATCACATCATGTATGACTGGGATGACATGTGCAGCTTTGATGGACAGGGTTGCATGATATGGCGGGCGTATGTCACATATATGGCACAGGGATCTGTCCAGCCTGTGGTTATCCTAGTATTAGGATGCTGGCTGTCCATGACATATGTCTTACAGATCAGGATATGGACATGTAGCATGTCCATCATCATGGTGTAGCAAATGTCTTTCTGCAAGGTAGACAGCATGCTGCATAGTGGAGGTGAGGATTGTGAAGGCTGGTATCGCCCATCCACACATGGCCATTACCCCTTAAAGGTGGTATGTGATCCAATATTGGTCACCACAGTGCTGTATATGCCTGTCCAGTGATCTCCGTGCTCATGGATGGCACCCTGACATGACATGGGTACCTCATATGACTACCTAAGGGACCTGGAGATGTCACCAAGTCGGGGATGCACTGCACAGCACCATCCCTTACACAGTGTCCATAATGTTGACCACAGCCTAGGTAGTAGTTAATGGGTACAGGGATGTTCACCTAGCAGTGACAATGCTGGTATCATCCATCAGACTGTGCACATATGTCACACACCTCACCCACACAGCCCATTCTGTATGTTGTTCACAACACTGACACAGCTATACTCATAGGTCATGGCCATCCACAGCCTTACATACACAGATGCCTAACATTTGTCTGTGTGGTATGGGCTACAATGAGGGTGGAGTACAACACATTAACCCTGTTCTACTGTAGCTGACACCGGTGTGATATGCATATGTCACTTTTGCACCTTTTGTAGTTGTGAGTCTGTCAACAGGCCACTGGTGGAACACTCCTGTGACATACAAAGGTATTTGTAATCAAACATCCGTGCTGTCTTGTACATCTGTACTGCTAACATCTACAGTGATAATGGTTCATGGACATGCACACCGTACTCAGCAGGGTTATAGTGCGGTGCCACCCATAATGACTGTCATCACCACTTGTGGGTTGATATTATCCAACACCCTATCTGTATTGTATGGTCATGCTAGGCACTTGTTCAGAACTTGTGAGCATGTCATAAGCTACTGATTAATATAGCACCCATTCCATACCATTTCCCACAGGTACACTGGCTGTCCTACACTTTCCAGCTTGCTTATGGTACAACAGCTGTTATACACATGTAACGCACATATCCTGTGGGACATGGTTGTATATGCAGGCATGTCCAACTGTCACGTACCAGTGCTACTGCCTGTCTATATGATGGATATGTCGTACATGTGGCAATAGATCAATTGTCTCATGTACACATTCAATGCTCGCCTCCCAACATACGACACTACAGCATGTGGGGGATGCATTTCTGCATCCGTGCTGGGGGGTAATGCTGTCACCAACCCTGACTGCACCTGACAGTCATGTGGGGATGTGTAACATTCGCAATACACCCCACCCATCACATAATCTCACATGATCTCCACCACAGGCCACACCTACGAGGACAACTTGTGCAGTACGTCTCCATACTCTGTGTAGGCACCAGAGGTAGCCCCGATCATGGAAAACAACATCACCAACTTATAGCCCACAGACTCATGTGTGCCCATCACATACAGCCAATAGGGAGTTATAACATTCACAACACACCAGTCATAGGCGACTCTGTAGGGAGTCACACTGCAGTTCCACACAGCAGGCTACACAAGGCGATAGTCACTTACATCTTGCTGTCGGGTAACTGGTTCTGCAACATAACCTATGCACCCATGCCACACCTCACCAGGTACGATGTGACTGTCGTTCTCCATGTTAGTGTGACTGCCCTGAGATGCCACTTCACAGACTACGTGTGCAGGGACATGCAATATCTCACCAGTCTTATAGCCCTGAGGGTGTGGGCCAAGCCCTGGGGAGCATTATGCATTCGTCCGGACAAGATACCACTGTACAACGACTGACTGTGTCACTTCAACAGTTGCCTATGCTCCTATTGTCATTCCACAGGCATCTGGTATCTGTCCGCTTTGACTGACCTGGTCAAACACAATGCTGTGGCACAGATGACTTGCACCTGTCAGCCCTGGGAGTACAGCTCACATGTAAGGCTCTTGCTGCTTCTATACTGCCTGTCTTGCACAGTTTCCAATAACAGTCACCGGCAGAATGGGAACTGGCAAGCATGACATGGGGTCATGTGACACAATGCTTGCATCTTCCTCTGTGACGCACGCAGGCAAGGCATACCTTATAATGCACCACTCCAATATCTCTGCAGTGACTGGGACCTGCCTCTAGGCTTTGCAGAGCACACCTGCAATGACAGGTTATAGACAGACCATACCTTTCAGGCACATACCTGGACCGGCACACCCACAGCTGAGGGGTTCCCATATCCCACTATGTTATGCACACATCCTGGCTAGTTACTTAGCACAATGCATCAGAGGTGCTCCACGTGCAACTAACTGTGTCCGAGACCGCTATACACATTGTAACAAGGTATAGATTCAACATCATACCCCACGGTTAACATACCTCATTTGTTGGTATATTGGACAGTGGGGCTCAGACAGCTACTACTGATGTGTGATTGACATTACCCCACACTTAACTGGGATAGCCACTCATGTACCAACACATCCATGAGTCATAACCTCCACTCTGCTGGATCAACCCATACACACCACCTCCAAGACCAAAATTAACCTTGACATGAACACTACCACAATGTGACTGGTGTTACACACCTGGGGTTATCCCCTCATTGGTGGATTCCGAACATATGCTAATCAACCTTGTTAGCCACATCCCGGCACCACACCTATCACAGCATACACAGTACATGAGTACTACAACACCTACTACAGACGCCTTCTGACAGCGATTGTTAACGTCATAACACCCGTGCAGATGGATGATGGACATACAAATGCTGAAACATACCCCAGTGCACTTCATTAGCATGTACACAACTGCATGGATCATGCTATTCCACACAGAGCCATGATGGTACACACCAGATAACAGACGCCACTCTGGTGGTCATGTTCCATGGACATATGATGTACAACAACAGGTGTAGGCTGTTGCACAGTGGTGTACATTCCCATGGGTGGGGTAGCTCACTGGTCAGCCTTGGTAGGGCCACAGGATCCCTCATCACATACTCCAAGACTAGCTACGTAAACATTACTGGGACACATTCCTGGGTGTACCACCAGGCATTATGGTGGTATGTCAGTAGTCGATGGCAACACCCACATCTGCTGTCACATACAACAGTCACTCAGGAACATTACAGACCCAGATGATGTTGGTAACATGCTGGAGGATGGATTCAATGTTAACATTACACCCTGTCACTCACTACAGGGCCACAATCCATACAGGAACATCGTGGTGTCCCTGTGGTCACACCTACACAGTACTAACCTGCACTTTATATGTCCTGGGACACTGGCCCCATGTCACCTTCCAATGTCCCAGGCTGTGATGTCCACAAACCTCTGAATGACATGTCTCCCCACTAGGCCACCATATTCAGTAATAGCCTTGTTTCAGACATTGTAGCCCCTGAATGGCACACAGCAGCATTTATCACACTACACACAGGTGGCACCACAATGCACGAGTGGGACTATAGTCCTACACACTTGACTGGACTGTTCTGCATGGCTATGGGGCACATCATCAAGGACGCCATTCACAGAGACATTGTTGGGCTCCCGTCCTTTGATGCCACCCGGGTTGTGCTTGTTAGGGCCAGAGCATGGCCCCTACACCTGGTGGACTCCTTTCATACATTTACCAGGGCAGTTGCTGATGGTACGGGAGTCCACACATCCTACATTGTCCTCTCATTGCCTTTCAGCACCATTTTCCATTCTGGTATTGACAACATACACATCCACCTGCACATCGTACCCTATGTCTCAGGATGTTATGCAATGTGGCTCATGGACAGGACACACACAGTGTGGCCAGCAAACCATAGTACCTACTGCATGTCAGTTACATTTGGCATACCACAGTCCTCAGTCATAGGGCCCCTCATGTTCAGTATATGCTTCCCTGCGGTACAGGCTAGCACAGGGGACTTTCCCTGCCTAGCTTTACAAACCCCTGCATACAAAGTGCCATGATTGCTCCACCAGCTGATACTGATTCCATCCATACGGGTGTCACTGTGACAGATACCTGATATGACTATCATGGCGTCAAGCTGCATGACACAAGGTGCATGAACATCACCTTTGCATTACACCATTCACCCACTGACTATCACATGGGTGGTAGTCCCCTACATACATATCACATTGTACATCTTTGCAGTACACACATATGTCGCACCCACTCCTGTGGTTACCGTATTGCCACTGTGGCGTGGATATCCTTCTACATGGCCACACTTATCTGTACTGGGTGTGTAGCTGGTACATAGGCACCCATTGTACCTCTGAACTCAAGACTTCTACACACATTCAAGGGTACACCACCCCATTTAGGGTGTACCTTACACAACAGCTATAGCTTTACATACCACAACATTAACACGCCATGACGTTTACTGAGCACCGACTGTTTAAGTATGCGGCTGCACTACAGACATTTGAACACATTTGCATACTACATACTCAGGGGTGACCTCTGCTGATCAGACAGGGCCCATGTCCACAACATTATTAATGGATATACTCCTCATACGCGACATAAGCAAAAGCCACTGTGAGCAACATGCTCATGGATATGTGCACACACACCACAATGAGTGGGATGTGCTTGAGGGTTACATTCCCAAACCGGACACTCACCATGCTTTGGAACTTGAGTCCTATGTACATCACACAGGGACACTCAGTAGCACTGTTCATTTGATACCTCCCTTGGTGGTTGGGAGACACATGTAGGCCTGGGATCACTGCAGTGGCTGAACTGTGCAGAGGTGCAGGTGACACATGGCTCTGCTGTTCACAGGACACTACCCTAGAGAGGTGCCACTGGTGTGAACACTGTAGTTGTGCTTACACATGGACTTGCCAGACTGCATAGTACCCCACTATGCACCTGTGAAGCTATTACATGTCCTTTGTGCATGGTTACTTGGTAGCCCTTCCATTTAGATTAGCTATCATGTTATTACAATGTCCCATGCCTACAAGCTATATGTATCCTGTTATTGTACATGCCAATAGACGATACCTTTGGTATGCATGATATGCCTGTTATGCTGTGTAGAATATCTGTCATATCTACCTACAATACTATACATTACACATATTTCACATAGTATCCCATAATGCAAAGCATACTTGCACAGCAGGACCACCTTAGATATGTCATTGACGTTATATGCCCATACACATGCATGCTGTGACAGTATATCAACATATACTATCCCCTGCTATGGCACGTACTTGCTGGACATACCCTACCACTGACGGCGGGTTGTATGAAATTGTTCTGTTTAAAGCCCTCAAGCCCTCATGTAGCATCCCTTGTGGTGTCTGTGATGTGTACCTTGTGGCACACTGCTGGATGCACAGTTTCTATAAGCATTAGTATGCTCAGCAAGACATCACTACATAAATACCTTTTCCCACTTTATGCATTGCGGACACGTTTAATTAATGCAAACCATGCTATACATACAGTAAATCTAATTAATACAGATCATGCTATACATAACCTTACATATTGGGTGTTCTACATACCTTGTTATCGTTACAGAGTTTCGTCTCTATCTCTCTCACAGTGTTTCAACTGGTATTCGGTATGAGCATACGGTTTGAATGTCTGGCAAGTCATCCTTATATATGTCGATACCTGTAACATGTGGTTTCATCCCGCCAATTGGTGTTCCTGAGTGACTAATTACTTGCATATCAGCTGTGCAACTACTCCATTCGCCAATTACACAGCAACAGTGGGGTATAATTTAATTCTCCACTTGGGCGTTGCCTATTTGCCCTACCTTCGGGGAGACGGCCTGTATTGTGTTTTGTTATGTGTAATTGCAACTGCTATGCATGGAGACAAGTATACTTTGGATTCATGTCCCCCGTGGATTGTGTGTGACAGCTAGAGTATGTGGTTTAACATGTGGGTGTACCTGTCATCCCAACGTCTGATAACGGACTATTGCAAACAAAACCTGTAACATGGCTGTTTGTTCCATTATACAACGCCTGCAATTTTGCATGACGCCTTTAATTGTGTCTCTCACATGGTATGTTGAGGGTTCTGCAGATATAATTGACTGACTGGATGTTTGTGCTGCTATTACAGTCTGTATTGCTTTAGTTTCTAGTGTGGGGGATGTTGGTGGGTGTACGTAGCATATACAGGTTTGTGGGGCTTGCATTTCCACATATTCCATATATATGTGTGTGGGCTCCGTCCCTAATTAGAGAGCTAACAGTTAGTAGACTTATGTTACGGGATTGCACATTGGGCCGTTGTTAATTGGTTTTTATATCGTCTGCAGGTGAGGTTGATACTTATATACCTCCGGAATTGCAGCGATATATAAAGGGATATGTGTAAGTGACAGCTATCCCTTGTATTTCTGTCCCAGATATTTGCAGTCATTGCGGTTGTGTTGGTAAAAGAACCTGTTTGCCATGGGTTGCCACCTTTTCATATGGTCATTGTTGGACACTTGCGGGACACACAGCGGTGTTTACAGGCCAACACGTAGCCATGGTCAGTACACAGGTTAGCACATACTTTTATCCTCAATACATACCTATTGTTATGGGACTTTGGCTACTTATCATAGTGCATGTAACATTTACGTTTCTTACATACAGGCATAACTATTAAATTCGACTATTACATTATATATGGGACATATTAATGTCCTAAAATCTCGGACATTTGCCCTTTGTACTGTTTTATGTCAGGACACACCTGCCCAGAGTGGGGCTGTCCCTCCTACTGTGTGACAGGTGGTAACCGTATGCCTACGGCTAGCTATACCCACATCTACCGTACTGATCTACCTCTGACTTGGCACTAACAGACACATGTTGCGGACACACACACAAATTACAGTCACACAGAGATGCACATGGCATCCTCAACGCACACATACACAGACTACGGCACTCACAAACACAGTTGAACACAGTACCTACGTGGACCGCAACACTGGCAGCAGTGACTAAATGTCCCTTCATATCATCATACGGTACTGTGTTCTATCTGTCTTTCAGCCTCGTGGTTACGCATGTCGGTATGTTACACATTCCATAGTTGGCGGTATCCTATTTATTTGTACCTCCAAGGTGTTATGAATGTCATTGACCTATCTATATATATTTGCAGATATCGCTGAATCCATATATATCAACATATATCACTCTGTTGCCCTTTCTATCTGTATTATATATATGTGTACATATATATATCTATATATATATATATATATATATATATATATATACATATATATATATATATATATATATCTATATCTATATATATATATATATATATATATCTGGCGGGGAACATGACAGGCACACAGCACCACCATATGCTGATAGGCTCATGTACTGTTCAGGTGTTGACATTCCGTGTTCCACTAGCTGTTGTGTGTACAATGTTTGAGGGCTGCCTATGTAGGAGTCACACATTGGGCCACCTATACATTACAATTTACAGGTGGTCATGTTTGTGTGCCATCCATTTTACTGTGTGTGCAGGTGGAGAGGTGTCAGTCCGTAGGGGCCTACACTGTCAGAGTATGTGCTATACGTTCCCTCTTTGCCAAGGCGTAGGCATTTTGGGCATGCCTCCGTCTGCCTACTGGGGCTGGCACAGTGTGTTTATGGTCTGAATCCCTCTGTGCCTGTAATGGCCTTGGCAATTGCGGTGGGCTATGAGGGCCTTCACCATTTTGTCCCTGCTTCAGCTGCTTCCGCAGGATCATATTATGTAGCATGGCACATACTATGACGATGTGGGCACACATGCCTGGAGAGTACTGCAAGGCTCCACCAGATGTATCCAAGCACCGGAACCGTGATTTCAGCATCCCAAACACACGCTCTATGATGATTCTTGTTTGTGCGTTTGCCTCATTATGGCGTTCTTGCATGGGTGTGTGTGCATTTCTGAAGGGAGTCATCATCCACGGCTCCAGTGCATAGCCAGCATCTCCCACAAGATGGCCATGTGGGATGTCCCCCCTGACAAATACCTGATATAGCTGTGAGGCATGCCAGATATGGGAGTCATGGTAGCTTCCAGGGCTGCCAGCACACACATCCATGATAATGCCCTGGGCATTGCACATGACCTGGCAGTTGATGGAGTGGAATCCCTTGCGGTTTATGTAGCACCTACCATGCTTACCGGGTGGTGACTTGATTTGTATGTGCGTGCAGTCTATCGCACCCAGTACCTCCGGGTAGTGTGCCACACGGTGGAAGTGGCGCATATTGCTGGCCAACTCCTACTGAGTTCGGGGGAAGTATATTTGCTCATTGGCATGTAGTAACATGGCATCCAGGAACTGGTGTAGTACCCTGGATGCTGATGCCTGTGAGATCCCCATTATATCTCCAGTTGGCCTTTGAAAGGTACCTGTGGCCAGTATTCGCAGGCTTACACATACCTTCGTGTCCACTGGGATGGGTTCCCCCTCTGTTGTTTCTGGTTCTCAGGCATGGCTGGCACAGCTCCACTATTTGCTGTAAGATGTCCCTGTCCACCCTGTAATGCTCTACTATCTCCAGGTCATGTAGCCCCTGGTAGGTTACCCTTGGTCTGAACACTCTCCTTCTCCTCCGAGGCCTGCGGTGGTTGTCAGCATCATCCTCCACAACACCGTCAGTCTCTAACACATGTTGATGAATCACAGCTATGGCAGCTCCCAACATGTACATTTTAAAAGTTCCCCGTGTGTTTACACCTATGGTGCAGTGTTTGGGAATACACAGGTGTGTGTAGGGTGCTTTCACACTTTATACTATTGTGCTGTGAACACCGATGATGTCATAGGGTGTGTATGTACGATCGTAGCTACAGGGTATCTTATGTGTTTTACTACCGGAACTACTATTGTGGTGCCTTTGGTGTTGAATTACATTTGGCTGCCATGGATTACCTCTTGACCTTCCCTTTACATTTCTGCACGTTGCACCTACCATTTTCTGGCATGCATCCAGCAGCCTACTTTCATTTGTACTTTCCTGGACCTGGCGTATCTTGCGTTATGTGTGCTACTGCCGGTCTACTGTGGGTTTGCTTTGCTTTGCTGTATCAGGTCTCCTATCTTTGCAATCCAATGCCTCCCCTCCTTTCTTTGCATTCCAATGCCTCCCCTATCCTGTTTTGCATGTTTCTGCAAGCAGACTTGTCAGCTGCCGTCGATTGGCCATCGTGAGTTGATTAGTGTTGATTGCTCATTAGTACTCCAATTACCCTACTTCAGCATTTCCTTCTTTTCTTCCCCTGACCTTCCTGTTTGTGCTATTGTTCGCGGCACGTGCATCTGATTATTGGGTTTCGGGCACGTTTTCATCCCCGTACACATGCGCTTTTGGGCACCATGTGTGCTCTCAGCTAAACGATTCTATACCTTCCTCCCCACCCCTGTCCTGCAGCTTTGCTTAGCAATGGACAGGCTAGATTTGCATTGCTCCAATGTGCTTACTGCTACGGTGTATCTCCTCTGAGCCACTCCTTGGTGTTATACCGCTGCGCCGTATGGTACAACCTTCATCCGGCGGGACATTTGCGAGTCAGTATTATCTGCCTCATTTGCATGGCATTGACTACTAATTCATAGTTACCGCGCCGGACACTATCGCAGGCCCTTAGCAACCCTTGCACCTTGGTTGTGGTGTTCCATACCTACCATTGTGTATTATGGTGTAAACCTGATTTCTATTACGTTGTGATTTTATGACATTTTTATATTATTTCTTTATGTTACAGTTTCCACACACATGCCCTGCGGTTGTGCTGTGCGTTACTGTGGACATGACATTAAATGTTGTTTTTTAGGTGTTGTGCATCTTTTCTTATGCCATTGGCTGTGTATTTCGCCATTGGCATATGTTAACTTTGTGATACATGGGTCTGGCCCGCTTCCATAGCTCCGATGTTCTGTTTGGGAAAATGTAAACCGTGTTTTTTGGTTGACATTTCCATGGGCTTACGCTACACCTGCACCACTTCATGAATCACTATATGCCTTCATTTGCATGGTGCGACACTGCGCATGGGGTGATTAGCATACCTAAGCTGAGGGCTGCGCAGTTCTGGCGTACGCCGGTAGTGCACATGGAATTGGATCGTACCTGAATCGCTCCACGGCCATATTTGGCATTATACCGCCTATGCTATCCCTGCGCCTGGGGCAAGCTTCATGATTCCCGGGGCCTGTTTCTATAAATAATTGGTATAATGAAATAAAAAAACATTATTCATAAGAATCAATTCCATATATGTACAATAATTATTAATCATATTATTTTCAAGGGTGGTATGTCTGCTCAAAAAACTTCTCACAGATTCTATGCCATACTCATTTGGCATTTTGATGAACAATGAGTCAACATCCAATGCCACTAATATATATATTATGTTACATTACTGTGTTCAAGCTATGTATAAACATATATTTATTATTTATTTATTTATTTCACATTTGTTAACTGGGTTAGTCCAACTGAGTTTCCAAAGAAACCAATTTTCAGTGGAGACCCGAGGGGAAAAGCTCCAGGAAACATAAGTAAAAATTAAGTGACAATAAACAAATATTAAATAACAATCACAATACAAAATAATTGCAAAAAAGAAAAGGTTATTAACTATTTGCATTGCATTGCGAGTAACAACCCATTTTCAGTGGAGACCCAAACATAAGCAAAGATAAACACACAGGACAAAAACTATTAAAAACGACACTGCAAATACGAAATTAATTATAAATAGAAAAACAAAAGAAAAACAATTATGAATATTAAGGGTTGCACTGATAGTAGTGGACTAAAAAATACTACATACAAGAGTAAAAAAACAAAAAGATAATCATTGATCAAAAGAAGGACAATGTATAGACATTGATAGGAAGTGGGGGGATAAATAGTGTGAAGAATGGGAGGGGGCTATAGTAGAGCTATAGTAGTAGAGCTCAGGGTCTAGGAGATTAGTTTAAGTAGAAGTTACTAACAAAGAAAGACAGTTAGGAGATGCAACAGGTTATACAGTGGAAGAGACTAAGGTTATGTGTGGTCAATGCAACGGCATAATTTCAAGTTTAGTAGGTGGGATTTAAGCTCTTTTTTAAAACAAGGAAAGGAAAGGTTGGATCTACTATGGAGAGGGAGTTTGTTCCAATTTAGTGAGACAGTGTTTGTAAAGTACTTTGCCAATATTTCTTTTGGGTTTATAAACTGAGAGAAGATGCAGCACTTCAGAGAGACAGGGGAAGATTAGGGAGTAACATGGGAGGAGAGAACAGGGCAGGCAGAGGGGTTGTTGAGTATGGAAAAGGTAGTGTGCAGTTGTGATTGTAGGAGAAGATGCGGAAATTCCAGCCACTGAAGTTTGTTTAGTGAGAGGCCGTGATGTGAAGAGAGTGGTTGGTTTAGAATAAATCTGGCAATTTAGTTGTACATTTGTTCCAGTTTCTGCACTGAGGTAGTTTGAATATTGGTAAGGATGGGGGAAGCATATAGAAGACATGTATGTTTATTTCTGTAAAAATTATTACTATATTTCACATAACTTGAGATGTGCAATAAAAATTCTTTCATTTGATTTTCTAAATAATATGACATGGGTTCCATTATCCATCCTCTTACTGATACTATTGGATGCATAGGTGGGCTATTTTTATCCTTGTGCATCTTTAGAACTCCATAATGTACTGGTGCAATTAGTTTGAGACAAAAATAATTTAAGACTTCCATTGTAATGAAGCCCTCTAAATCCATATTATATATTTTGTTATTATTATTATATTGATGCATATATTAAAATGAATGTGATACTGAAGGATGTGCAAGTGTTAAAAATGCCTGTCTGTGGAAGTACATACCTTGAACTCCTGCGTAAATGACAATCACTTAACATCAGGTTCAGTACTGATTACATGAACCTTATGAATTAGTTTTTTTAACCTGTTGAGGAGGATATCAGAAAAGAGATTAATGACTTACAAAGTGAAATAGCAACAGGTCCCATATAATTTTTAAGCTTACAATGACATGCTGGATTGGGTGTTGGAATTTGAAAAGCATATTATAGCCACTAAGAAATGTAAATTACAACAGGATTTAACTGACTTTAAGAAAGAAAATGTTTTTTGCTTGGCCAAGGAGCAAGCCACATGAACATCAACATAATAATTCAGAAATGCAGCAGCCAAACATATCTATGGTAGTTGAATTTAAGGATGTACTAGTGGTAGTTGATGAACATTTAGTGTAAAATTTAGATCTTTTAGAATATAAAATGTTGCTGCAGACAGCCCCATTACCCTTTCCATAAAATAAATAACCAAATTAACAACAGAAACTGAAGCAGACAAGGAGAAAGAGGAAAAACTTGAGAACTGGGCTACCAGAGCCCTATGATGAGGAGTTGTTTCAAGAAAGGTTGAGGTGACTGCAGCAAATAATGTTTGTAACTTATCTAAGTATGAATTAATGAAGGAAGCAATAACATTTTTAAATAAAGGATTATCATTTATTAATGCTCGAGGTGGGCACTTATCAAATACATTGACTGATCTGCTTATGCTTGTTCAATGAATTTATAACTCTTTTTTTTTCAAATAATATAGACATGAATGACTCACAGTTAAAGAAACAGTACATTTTACCTACTAGGAATAGCCTTGTACAAACATTTCTGACATCATGTGAGAATGATGTATGTCATTTCTTTTATGGTGATGAATGTAAAATAAAAATGTATTATAATTTGCATAGTAAAGAAGAGATGCATTAAACAGTCTTATGATTAATGGTAATATAGTTATTAAAGCTGCTGATAAGGGTTGGGGCATAGTGCTCATTGATACAGATTTTTATAGTTTAAAAGTAATGGAACTACTATCTGACACTAATGTTTATGAAATTATAAATAATACCGACTTTAATAAAATCATCTGTAGAGTAAATAATGAAATATATAATATGTATTTGGAGGCTTTCAGTAAAATGGAAGCCTTAAATTATATTTTATGTGTTGCAAGTAATAGTAGCAGTATACTGTGGAGTTCCAGGGACTTCCAAGATGGCTGCACATTGAGTAACAGCTTAATTCCAGATTTCCCAGTGTGAAAAAAGAAATTCAACAGAGAAGGCCAGTAGACTTTTGTGTTTCTGGGTAAATTTCAGTAACTGGCTAGTAAGTATACTGCCTGCATGCCAATAAAAAAGAAATAAAGAGGACCAGAAATAAAATCAGCTACAAAAGGTGAGGAAAAAACACTGACTGGGAAAAGTTCTGTAGCTGCTCAACAAAAAGGAGTGTAAGATTCAGACGTGACTTTTAGTATCCTAAAGGAAAGTATAAGACAACTGCACACAGACCTGGTTAAAATAAATGAAACATTGATGGAGTATATCAACACAAACAACAAAAGGGTAGATAAATGGAAGAAAGAACGCTGATGGAGTATATCAACAAACAAAAGGGTGGCAAAAATGGAAGAAGATTTAAAAAGATATTCAGATGAGGTGATAAAACTGCAAAAATCAGAGGTTGAAATGAAGAAAAGGATGGCTGAATATGAGACTTCTCAATAAGTGATGTTTCAAAAAATAATAGAATTAGAGGACAGAGCACGTAGGGAAATATCTAAGATTTTCAGCTGTACCAGAGAAGCTGGAAGGAACAAACTGTATTAATTTTATGGAAGCACAAATAAGCAACTGGACTGGCATTCCACAGCAGGAGATGTCAGTTGAAAGGGCACATTATGTACATGCTTCAAACCTGGTTAAGAGAAAGAGACCTAGAACTTTAATACTAAACATGCAATCCTACCAGCAAAAGGAGTTGAGTCTGACAAAACTGTAGCAGAAGGACAAAGTACTAAAAGTATACTAAAAGTATTTATGGAAAATGATTGCTCATTGTACACCAGGCAGAAGAGGAGCACATTTATTCCACTATTCTGGGCATGTTGAGAAGCAGGCATGAAAGTCAAACTGTTGTACCCAGCTATCTTAAAATGGCCTTCCATTAAGAGACAAAATAATTTTTTGATGATGTGCATGCTAAGAAGGAAATATAAAAGTTTGTCCAACAAAAAGTGAACTGTGAAACAGAAGGATATTTTTCTTCCTGTTCTTCTAGTAATAAAGCCTACAGAGAGACAATGCCAGTGAAACCTTTTCCAGTGTTTCAGTGGAAAATGCTGGAAAGAAGGAAGAGAGCACATGAGTTGACTTGAAGAATTGAGAGTACATTGGAAATGAAGCAGAGCCACGATTTGGGAGATGGAGATGAACAGGAATAAAACCAGTAACTTGGAAATTGACAAATGTGGGTTTGCAAAGCAATAATTAGTATATTTGTGAAATATGAAAGAACAAGAACATTTGGAAATATTGGTCTTTTTTGGACTTTGTTGCACTTGTAGGGGACTCTAAAGCATATGCCCTACTCCATGTCATTAATGTTCTGAAAAATACTTAGGGAAGGGGAAGAGTATAGAGAAAGTTAACTGTAAATAAAACAAAATTCTTTCTTAATAGCACTTGTTAGAGTGTATTTAACAGTGAATAAAGGTTGAAAGTAATTCTGTTACAAATATGCAAAATAAATAAGGAATAAAATAAAGCTTGCTTAAATGTAGAAATAGAGTTTAGCAATATGTGATTATCATCCATACTAAATGACTGTGGCTTGAAAAATAAGGAATTCACTTAATGGACATGTTTTCCTACAAAATTAGAAATAATGTATGCATTTCACACTGTCAGCAAGAAAGCTGACCTCTGACAGACTTAGCAAAAATGTAAAAAACAGGATGCAAAGAATGGGCAACAGGGAAACAATCTGTACGTGTTTCTATCATATGACATTGTTAAGCAAGGAAATTTGAATGGTGCTTTTATCAAGTCAGCATTTGCACAAGACGGTTCCTTAAAAGACAATATCAGTATTATTTCTCTACAGGATGAAAACATATTTTGCTGCAAACACCAGCAAACAGATGTTTTCATACAAAGACCAAAATAGAATACCAAGGAGAAAAACAGGATGTAAAACCACTATAAAGAGACTATAGCAAATGAAATTGTGGGGAGAGGTATTTTGTACAGGAAAGTTATCATTTATGCTGAACGAGTACAGTGTAACTAAAGGTGCAACAGTAGTACGTATGGTTTGTTATAAAAAACTATTAATTACTGAATCAGTGTATAAGTGACAGTTTGGTGCTGCATCAGAATATATTCTGCAAGTTTCTGTGGGCAACCATGAATGCAATTATAATTAGACTTTGATTTCAGCAGAATCCAGCCAGCAAGACTTTAGTGTCTTAAGAAGACTTCGGATCCATCACAGTAAGCAGCATCTTTTTAATTAATTTTTCAGTACTATTTTTATAGTGCATGATTTTCTTTGCATACTATAAAGTAAAGTGTTCTCAATTATTTTTAAGTGTAATCTGGATACTATTGTAAACAGGAGCTCCTATTTTTTTCTTCTTGTTCAGTTTTAAGAAATGTAGCACTGCAATGTAAAAAGAAGAAGAAAAGTCTGGTGAAAAGAGCATGGCAAAAGAAAAAAAATTAATGTGCTTTTCTCATTCTTGCATGGGGGGGGTGAATGGATCGGGGCCCTTGGCTTGGCTTTATTTAGTAACAAGTTTTAAGAGAAAGCAAGTAAATGAAACTGAATATTGATTATTATAATTTTTTAGCAAATAAATGTATGCTTAATAGCAATTCTGTATCTTGTCCTCATGTCTCCATGGAGATGATCTGATAAAGAAAAATTGGCTAGAAAAAAAGAGAGAAATTTACTAGGAGATAATGTTCTCTGAAAGCATTCAGGGGTGTTCACAGCTGGGAGAGCTATAAAGATAAGACAAAAACAGACAGTATTTAATAGAAGCAAATGGTGCACTGTGTGTCTTAGCATGAATAACTTTCTTTTAGATTAATTCAAGTCTGTGAGTGTGGCTTTCAGTTTGAGATATTTGCTCCTATTATGAGGGTAAAAATTTAATATTTAAAGACGTACATAGTTTGGTGTGTTAGTATTAAGTTAACAGCTTTTAGGAGGTATTGGGGATGTACTTTATTTTTTTTTTGAGGGCTTTCAATAAAACAAAATGTTTTGTAGGATGTGAAATAAGCTTGAATGGATATGACAGGAACAAATGTATAAAAGTTCACGTGAAAGAAAACAAAAGCTGGATAAATGCCTGGTATACACCTCAAGCGAAAAAAATGAAAAGACCAATGGTTAGACCACAGCTGAAGATAAAAATGGAATAATCCACGTCAGGAAATAAATCACTTGCAGCTTCACAGTAGTGCCCTTTATAAAACCAAAAGTTGTAACTGAGATGTAGTAGTCAAGGTAGGAAACGGTTCACTTGCAGTTTCACACCACTTTATTAAACAAGAGTAAGCGCTTTCGCGATCTAAGTCAGCTGATCACTTTTTCAGACTCATAAAAACAGTTAAAACATTGGTATTTAAAATATGGTTCAACCAATGAAAACACATATAGAACTATGACATAGACTAATTAAAATTGCATACATCAGTACATTAATTTGCCTTATATTCTGCATAAGATGAAATAAAATATACATATAACAGACACATTTTATTTATTTTTTTAGTAAGAAAGACATAAATGAAAGCTCTAAATATACCACTGAAAATAGGGATGGGAGATGTAAACCACTCTTCTCAAATACTATAGAAGATGTTAAAAGCAAGGAAGGTCATGATTTTAAAGTTAGATTCCCTATAACTTATTCAGGTGATATCAGAAGGTTCTGTAATATTTTTGAGAAGAATTGGAATCTTTTATTGTCGGATCCTGACTTGAGAGAATTGTTAGAAGATAGACCCAGCTTTTCTTTTAGAAATAAGAGGTCCTTAAAAAGGCAACTCTGTTATAAATCCAGAAACAATGAAAGAATGATCCTATCTGATATGCAGGGGACTTTTCTTGCAGAAATTGTACAGCATGTGACTAATTATATAATAAATCTACATATAAACATCCTACACTAGGATTTATAATAGATATAGATTTTTATGCTTACTGCAGAACACAAAATTTAGTTTATTTCAGCTTCTGCACTGTTTGTCATGCCTTTTATATAGGCAAAACCAATAGGTGTCTAAAGGAACGTATCCTTGAACACCTTAGAGATATAAGAAATAAAAAAGACACAAGTGCTTTAGCAAAACATGTGGAAGAAGAAGATAGGAAACATATTTTTAATTTCATGGTTTTAGAAATAATAAATAAAAGTAAGAGGGGAGGTGATATAAGGAATAAGGTAGAGGAAGCAGAACAAAGATGGATTTTATTACTTCAGGCAGATAGGTCTCCTGGATTGAACAATGCTGTTTCCTTGAAACCTTTTTTTAAAATCCAGACCACTAAAACATTAAGTAATATGGATTATTACATAAAATGTGTCTGTTATATGTATATTTTATTTCATCTTATGCAGAATATAAGGCAAATTAATGTACTGATGTATGCAATTTTAATTAGTCTATGTCATAGTTCTATATGTGTTTTCATTGGTTGAACCATATTTTAAATACCAAGGTTTTAACTGTTTTTATGAGTCTGAAGAAGCGATCAGCTGACTTAGATCACAAAAGCGCTTACTCTTGTTTAATAAAGTGGTGTGAAACTGCAAGTGAACCATTTCCTACCTTGACTACTACATCTCAGTAACAATTTTTGGTTTTATAAAGGGCACTACTGTGAAGCTGCAAGTGATTTATTTCCTGACGTGGATTATTCCATTTTGTATAAAAGTTCAACCTGCCAGACAGTGTATGCATGTAACACAAAAGCTGGAACTAGGCAGTTAAGAAAAAAGCTGTTATACGTAAAAGGTGAGAATAATACATTTTAATACAATGATGCTTTCTGTAATGTCTTTAAGTGTTAATGGTCTCACAGATAAATATAAAAAAGAAAGAGTACTGAATTATATTAAAAAATGTAGAGTGCAAATAGTTATGCTACAGGAGATACATTTGGAAAGAACTGAACATGTGAATTTGATAAAGAAATGTTTTCAAGATGATTATTCAGTGGAATACCTGGGACAAAGGAAAAAAGGAGTGCTTACATTAATTGCAAGAGGAGCTCCAATAGTGATAGAAAAGGATAAAAAAAGATAATGATAGATTTGTAGTACTAAGGGGTTACTGTCAGGGGAGGAGGGTTACACTGGCATGTATTTATATTCCACCTAAATGTACTATAATGGAGCTCAAGAAAATTCTGGGAGAAATAATCAGATTTCAGCAGGGAATATCACTTATAGGTTGGGACTAGAATTTGGTTTACAGCAGTGAAAATGTGTCTGGGGGGCCCAGTTAGAAAACTATAACAAAGGAGCATAGACTTTTGAAGAAATTTATGAAATTATTTGGCATGGAAGATGTGAATTCAATACTAGGAGTTCAGAGTAAATTTACATATTACTTTCCAAGCTACAGAAACTGGGTTAGGCTAGACAGAATTTACATTTCACAGAAACATATGCATTTAACGGAAGGTCTTAAAACACACCCAATAACTATTTCAAATCGTGCAACAATAATAACTAAAATGAAAACACAAGGTAATGAAATAAAAATTAGAAACTGGTGCTTTCCCACTTATTCGTTGAAAAGAGAGGAATTTAAGGAATGGTAGCAGAAATTATTCAGGAGCTATTAGAGAAGATACTTTTTTTTCTGTAACTATAGCTAGAAAGTGGGATAACATTAATGTGGAGTTTAAAAATAGGGTGGAAATAAAAGAAAGGGAGATATGGTTAATAAGTAACAAGAAATATTTTAACAGCACCAGATGGAAACCTTGATACTAGAGTGTTCAAGAAGGAAGTAAAGAAAACTATGTATTTACACTGTTTGAGTGTGCACCATCCATTTACTTATAGGAATATAGTAAAAGGTAGAATGTTACATAATCCATATTTAAATACCATTGATGAGGAATGTGGGAAACAGATGGATGTGTTGGTACAAGAATTTAATTCACATGGTCATAGTTATAATATACTAGATGCACAGAGGTCAGTAATTATGGCTGAAATAGGGGATATTCATTCAATTGTCATTTCCTGATTGCTCCTGTAGCACCTTGCACCCAGGTTGGCTGCCCCCTTCACCCCACCATTAGCTATGCCTCTAAAATAGTCAGTTACAATTATGTATAGGGATAAAATCTTGGCAGTTACCCAGACCTGGGCTCATTTATGCAGTCTAGGTACTTATGTAGTGGATATAAAAAGTGTACACACCCCTGTTAAAATACCAGGTTTTTGTGATATAAAAAAAATGAGATCACAATAAATCATTTCCAAACTTGTTCTACCTTTAATGTGATCTATAACCAGTACAATTCAATTGAAAAACAAACAAATCTGTTAAGGGAAAAATATAAAATCTAAAAAATTAAAAAAACTACAGTAACCTGGTTGCATAAGTGTGCACACCCTTAAACTAATACTTTGTTGAAGCACCTTTTGATTTAATTACAACATTCAGTCTTCTTGGTTAGGAGTCTATCACCATGGCACATCTTGACTTGGCAGTATTTGCCCACTCTTCCTTGCAAAAGAGCTCCAAATCTGTCAGATTGTGAAGACATCTCTTGTGCACAGCCTTCTTCAGGTCACCCCACAGAGTTTCTATTGGATTTAGGTCTAGGCTGTGGCTGGACCATTCCAAAACTTTAATTTTCTTCTGGTGAAACCATTCTTTTGTTGATTTGGATGTATGCTTGGGGTCACTGTCATGTTGAAAGGTGAAATTCCTCTTCATCTTCAGCTTTCTAGCAGATACCTGAAGGTTTTGGGCCAAAAGCGACTGGAATTGGAACTGTTCATAATTCTCTCCACCATGACTAAAACCCAGTTCCAGCTAAAGAAAGCAACCCCAAAGCATGATACTGCCACCACCATGCTTCACAGTGGGGATGGTGTTCTTTTGGTGATACGAAGTGCTGTTTTTGCGCCAAATGTACCTTTTGGAATTGTGGCTAAAAAGTTCAACCTTGGTCTCATCGGACTATAACACATTTTCCCTCATGCTTTAGGGAGACTTGATGTATTGTTTTGCAAATTTTAGCTGGGCCTGGATGTTTTTCTGTGTAAGAAAAGGCTTCCTTCTTGCAACCCTACCTTATAGACAAGACATATGGAGAATACGGGAGATTGTTGTCACATGTAGTACACAACCAGTACTTGCCAGAAATTCCTGCAGCTCCTTCAGTGTTGCTGTAAGTGTCTTGGCAGCCTCGCTGGCCAGTTTTCATTTTGTCTTTTCATCAATTTGAGGGACGTCCAGTTCTTTGCAACTTCACTGCTGTCCCATATTTTCTCCACATTTTGATGACTATCTTCACTGTGTTCCATGGCATATACAATGCTGTGGAATTTTTTTTGTACCCTTCACCTGACTGGTACCTTTCAACAATTAGATCCCTTTGATGCTTTGTAAGCTCTCTGTGAACCATGGCTTTTGCTGTAGCAGGCAACTGAGTAAATGTCAGGAAAATCCTACTAGGACAGCTGAACTTTATTTGTGGTTAATCAGAGTCTCTTTAATTGATGGTAGGTGTGTACCCAAGAAGACTGAATGTTGTAATTAAATCTAAAGGTGCTTCAACAAAGTATTAGTTTAAGGGTGTGCACACTTATGCAACCAGCTTATTGTACGTTTTTTATTTGTTGTATTTTTCCCCTAACAGATTTTGTTTGTTTTTCAATTGAATTGTACTGGTTATAGGTCACATTAAAGGTGGGAAATGTTTTGAAATGATTTATTGTGGTTGTGAAGGTTGCCAGCCTAGCTAGATAGAATTTTGTAGATAATTCTATTTCATTGTAAATATTAATATAATCCACAGGCTTGTTTTTACAAATGTAAGAAAACTAAATGTAAGAAAACGGTGTTATATGCTGAACTTCAAAAATGTAACCACAGTGCACCCTGCAGGAATAAAGCTGTTAAGTAAAGAATTACAACTGTGTTTGCTCTCAAGCTTGGAGACAGGATGTCTGGGCTAGCAAATTCTTTCTATTGTTTAAGACAGAGATAATTACTAGATTTTACATGTACAAGTGTCTTTTATTGCTGTGGTTTCCTGGCCAGGTTGAGCTTACAATGAAATGTAAATTTTGAGTTTCTGTTAGCATGGGAACTAAAGGAGAAGTGATAAAAATTATGTAATGTGAAATGACTCAGAAGTACTGGGTATTATCAATTTAAGACTTTCTCAGAGAGAAAGATTGAGCATTTTGGATTTTGTCTTAAGCTGACAAGAACTCACCAGCACTTTGCCTTGTAAGTAAAGTTATTTAGGACACAGTTTCTCTTAGTGTTAGATAGGAATGTTGCCAGATTAGTCTAGCTGTTTTCTATATTTATGTCAGACTATCCTACAATATTGTTTTAAAGTTCCTGTGATTTCTGAACTCTTGATTAGCACCATGTTGAATTGATGAGATTTGTCTTGTGCTTTTATTATTTATTATTACATTTTTTTAAACCTTTTAGCTGTGGCTGTTTTGTGTAGAAATAATTTATGCTCTTGGAGAGTACTTGCATGTATTTGGTGATATTGTCCAAGCCACTCCAATAGTCTTGCTATTTGGCACACTTACTATTTGGATAACAGTAATATTACACAATGAAATTGGTCACCCTTTGGGAAGGGGCTTATAGTAGCTGATGATAGTGGATGGTGGCAGTTGGCATTACCTTATAGTCTGTGTAGATAGGGGGCATAGCTAGAGAACCTGTGCCAGCCTTCCCCAGGAGTGTTTGCTTGTATGTAAATCAAATCTTAAAGTGTGTGTGTGTGTGTGTGTGTGTGTGTGTGTGTGTGTGTGTGTGTGTGTGTGTGTGTGTGTGTGTCAGCTACTTGGCAGGGACATGGAGCACTGGTTGGACAGAGAGGGTGCCAGAGGTTTTAGCTTGACCACTAGGCTGAGATCTGGACCGTATAGCTATGCCAGTGGGGAGTCTTATTGGGGATCTGGAGAGAAAGGGAGAAACCAGCCACAGACTGACTGTGATCTCTGTGTGCTCTTAAGGGAAATTGTACTTTACTGTGTGTGTACTTGTTATGCCCCCAATGTACATGCCCCTCACTGGTGCTAGTGGTGAGGATTGAGGCTCCTTGATTACTGGGCCAGTGCATGGGCATCACAGTGGTCTCATTTTTTTATATCACAAAAACCTGTCATTTTAACAGGGGTGTGTAAACGTTTTATATCCACCACTGTAGCTCTTTATGGCCCTGGGCTTTTGTCAAGACCAGAACCATTAATGGCATCCAAACTAGGTGAATGGTAGGCCATGATGGGGTATTGTCACTTTTGGATGGGTAAAGGGCCATATCAAAAGAGTGGTCATGCCTAACAGCTCAAATCAACTTCTAAATAATACAAGCACATAGAAGTAGGACCTCCTCGCATTATTTCAAGCCATCCTATATGTGTCAGTGATAGCTCAATGGCTCAATGTTCTCTTACAACCAACCAGTGACTCCAGCATATAGGGTTAATCGCCTGAGTTACACTGAATAACTTGCTATCAGGGAGATGAAGGTTTAGAATAGACCCACACAAATAAAAGTCAGTCTAACCCATGTAACCACCATGGATTTGCAGAAAAATGAAAAAATAATGCAGACCTTAACATCAGAGTGAGTGTAAACTGGACTTTACAGGTATCTTTAAAATATCTCAGATAATTAGAGTACTGTGAAGTATGGATACACATAATGCTATTATATGTTAGCATGCCATAGTTTGAGCATTATTAGCATGTCTGTATCATACAATGTGCATCAGTAAATCATTAGTGGTTCATACATGCTAATTTTTATTTATTTTATTTTACATTTGTTAACCAGGAAAGTCCGACTTGAAACAAAGCCAATTTTCAGTGGAGGCCAGGGGAGAAACGCTGTAAGTGCATGTCTTTGTAATATGTAGTGGATTGTGAAACTGTAACAACACACTCACATACCACCCCTAAACAGTACAGAAGGTGCATCATCTCTTAGCACATACTATTACAATAAGCTTTGTAATGCTATAAAATGTAGTTATGAGTATGGAACTTGGGAATAACATTCATAGTTGTGGTTAATGTATTACCCAATTACCCATGAGTACTTGTTGCATACTTGCAAAAAAGTTTATATGATTATATAACAGTAAACATGTGCTACACAATGTAATGACAACAACTGCATACAATAGTAATGTAATATATGTTCAAACCGTAATGTAATATATGTTCAACAAGCATTATGTTTACCAGACAGTGTAGTGACCATATGCACAATGAAAAGTATAGTATAGCATAGCATTATAATACATTCTGGGAAGTCGAATGTTATTGTTACTGTTGGTTGTTGGTTGTGGGTTAGCAGTTTGTATACTTAATGGATTGAATGTTTGTTATAGTTTGGAGTTAAGGGAACCTTGTTACTGTTATATTATTGTAATATCCCTGATGTTCTTGTTATTATAGAAAATCCAGAGTCTTGATTTGCTGTGTTACTTGAGTTTCCTTCTGCCTTTTTAGCTCAAGTTGTTTTGACAGGTAGTTCAAAGTAAAGCTGGAGCAATTCAGAGATCCAGTTGGATCTGCTACAGCAGGAAACAGAGATGTATTCAGCTATAGCTTGCATATTACCCATGAATCTTTATCAGATAAATGTATTATACATGATATAATAACAGAGACATAGTAACGTGTATTCAGAGTGCACATGGATGCCAATATATTGGAGTATAGTATAGTATACACACCCTGTACAAGCATACAGTATTGCCACCACAAGTGAAATGAAGATTATATGCAGTCGTAATATAAAATGCCAGCAATTAAAAAAAACAAAATGTATACATTTTGCTTGACCTTTGATGAGTCTTCCAGGCATGTGCTCAATGTAGCATGAAAGTGGTTAACATTGTTCATGTAACTATCTGATGAGGTAAATAAGTAAAAGATTGCTGCAATTTTGTTATACTTTGAATTATTCACAGATATTACTAATTAACTTGAAACTGTACACATACATCAGGTTGACATGTTAAGCACTACTACACCAATCTAAAAGCTTTTATGGCTTCCACAATACTAATAATGTTAGTGTTTTTAACTTGCATTATACACGTGATGATTGAATAGTATATATAGATGGGAATACGCAGAGCTAACTTATATAACTTGACATTATAAGAACATTATTATAGCTATGTTCATAGGTTCATAGGAGTATACTAGGCTAATGGCCCTAGGGCCTTTTCAAGCCTAGCCATGTTATACCCATGTTTCTTAATTGACCTAGCTTAGATGGTCATTATTTGCAGAGTGAGTCTATGATCAGCACCAAATGCCCCTGTCCATGAAGGACATAGGTGCCACCCTCCTGGTGTGACTTTATGGTCTCCCATCCGACTGTCTAGGTTGTGTTTGAATAGTATTATTGAGGAACTCTGCTTCACATTAATTGGGAGTTTATTCCAGTGGAGTGACAATCTCTGAAATATATAGCTGTCTCTCCAGCATGTTCTGTTAATGTAACAAGCTAGGTTGAGATACCTGGAGCTAATGATTCTTGTCCCATTTGATTTGTGGATGTGCACCATTTACATTAGGGCAGGGTCAGAGACCGCTCTGTTGGCCAGGCACAAGTCACTTCTCTGCAGCCTGTAGGATACAGAGTACAGTGACAGGGCGTTCAGTCTTTCCATGTAGGTTATGTTTTGGAGGCCCTGAATTTTCTTGGTGAGAAACCTCTGTGGTTTCTCCAGCTGCTGCAGGTTTGTGGTGAGGTACATGCAAAAGGGAGCATTATACTCTATTAGTGGTCTTATGAGGGTTGAGTACAGAGGAGTTATAACATCCTTAGTCTTGGATGTGATGCACTTACTTATGAGAAGCACAATGTATAAGGCTTTCCCTACCACTGTGGACACATGATGATCAAAGTTTAGATTGCGATTAACCTGTGTTCACAAATCTTGCACCACTGAATTTGAGCTTAGAGGGGTGCTGTCAGTACTGTAATTTGCAGGGACTTCCCCTTTGCCAGAGTGGATAATAATGCAATTTTTTGCTTTTAGCTTTAGTCCGTGGCTTTGGCATTAATCATTTGTCTGTGTTAGCCTCTTTCATAATATGTTAACGTCATTTGGGGACACAATGCTTGCACCAAGGCAAAGGCCATCTACTTTTACTTGGACTTCTGAGAAATAGATTCCAAACAGTAGAGGCCCCAGCACAGATCCTTGTGGTACACCACTGGTAATTAGTTTACTGGAAGAGGTGGAATCCTCAACTTTGACAGTATGTGTTCTGTAGGTGAGCCAGTTGGCTACCCATCTAGTGACATATGGGTTAATTCCCAGTTTTAATTTCTCCAAATCTTTTGGGTTTCTAATACCATGATGGGAATGGACCCCATTCCTAAGTCAAAGTATGATTAAAGATTATGAAATGAGTATTGTTTCAATCTTTTATGACAGCCAGAAGTGCTCTTCGCAGCACCCACAATATGCCCAGTAATGACTCCTTCTGCAATTCGTACAGAGTTACATGCATTGGTAACATATCTAAATATGATTGTAGATTCCTTTTTAGAAGACCTGTTGCTCCTACTATAATTGGAACTGTCTGGGTATCTTTCTTCCACATTGCACTCATTTCTGAGTGCAAATCCTGATATTTTATGACTCTGTGTCTCTCTGTACGCAAGACACTGTAGTCACTGGGTTTAGCAATTTCAATGATCAATGCTACTTTTGTCTTCTCTTCATGGATCACTATATCTGGTTTTCTTGTATCTGTCTTTTGAACTGTTGGTAATGGGTGATCCCATGTGATGTAGACTTCATCATTTTCTATGATGCTTTGTGGCTCATGCTTCCACTGTTTTTTCAGCTATTTCAGTATTATAATGTTTGCACAATCCCCAGTGCAACAGTCTTGCCACATTATTATGCCTTTCAGTATACAGTCCTTCTGTGATTAATATAGCACAACAAGGTGTGCAGCCGTTTCCAATTCTGTTTTACAAATCCTACATTTGTCTGTTTCTCGCACATGTTCAATGGACTTTGTAAAGCAATGTGTATGTAGCCCACTATCTTGGGCCGCCAATATTAACCTTTAATCTTTTGGTTTGAATTCGACACTCCTTAACCATTCCTGCATTCGATCCTGATTAACATGAAGTACTTCTAGGAGTTTTCTGTACTTTCAACTATATTTATGCATGTTTCACATTTCTTGCCTTCTCATCTGATCCTTCACCTTATATTCTTTCTTTAGTTTTTTTACCATATTCAGTTGCTGCCTGATTTTTATCTACTTCTCGTTTGATTTCCATTCCCGTTTGACACTGTTATGCTTCTGCTAGACTAAGAAGGGAAGTAATTTTAGATTTATCTCCTCATGTTTCAAAACTTTCACTATCTTTGGGTCTTGTGAGGTCAGCAGATATGTATGTAGTCCCACAACTGCAGATCTATACATGTATTCAATTTCATAACGGGGAATATATAATCTTGATATGCACTGATGTTTATAAATCATTTGATGAGCATGAAGCATCCTTCTTGTTTTCCTGTCTAATCTATTCAACACCTTTTGGGGCCAGTCAGTCACTCCGAAACTGTAAGCTAGAACAGGAAGAGCAAATTGGTTTATAGCTTGAATTTTGTTCCTAGATGTCAACTCTGTTTCAGAATTAATTTAAGTCTTCTAAAATATTTCTTACTACATTTTATTCATATTTGTTCATGTTTTATTGTTGATCCTTCATCAGTTCCCAAATATTTATATACTCCCTCTTGCTCAAGTTCTTTTATATCACAGTCTTGTCCCAAACTGATGTTTTCTTGGTGCTGCATCTTTCCTGCTTTAAAGGTTGCTTTTGCGCATTTATCAAAACCAAATGACATTCTTATACTATCTGAAAAAGTTTTTAATACTTGCAGTTGTGCTTTCAGTTCCTCATCTAATGAGCTATACATTTTTAAATCACCAACAAAGAAAATATGAGAAGTCTTTACACTTTATTGCTTTCTGGAAGCCAAATTATAGCCATGACCTAATCTGTTAAGCAAACAGTTTAATGGGTTAAGGGCAAGGCAGAAGAGCAATGGTGACAGAGAGTCACCCTGGAATATCCCTTTTGGATTTTTATCCCTGGAATAATAATTGTTCTTCTATCATGGGTTAACTGCAAAGTGGTTTCATGGTTGCTGTGATGTAGTTTATCAGTGTAGGGTGTATTCTGTACATTTCCAAACTCTTTTATCCATGAATGTGGGATAATATCAAATGCCTTTTCATAGTGAATCCATGCCATACTTAGATTCTTCCCCTTTTTACAGTTCTGCACTATGACTTTATTTAACAACAAATGATCCTTTGTTCCATATGACTTTCTTTTATTGCCCTTTTGTTCTATTGCCATAATTGAGTTTTTTTTTCTTCTTCTAAATGACTATAAACTCTGTTGGCATCAATTCCAGTGTATAGTTTATACGTTGTTGGAAGGCAATTAATTGGTCTATAATTTTTAGGGTAGTTGCAGGTTCACTCTTAAGTGGTAGCATTGTTTTTTTCTCTTGTTAGTGAGGTTGATATCTGTTCGGGGTGTGTATATAAATATTTCTTATTCATGGCTAAATCTTCATGTAAAGATGTTAATACTTTTAACCAGACGTTAGGTACTCCATTTTGGCCTGGGGTTTTCCTAAAAGAGGCTTTTCTTAACTTTGTTTCAGTCTCTCTGGTTGTTACTTCATCCCGTTTCATACCCTGTAGCTTTAAACTTCTTATTCTTTCTTTTACTTCTATCCATTTAGCATCTTTGTTATAGTCCACAAGATCTTCATAAATACTTCTCCAAGATGTATCTATTTCTTCTTCTTTTTTTTTTTTGGTGGTCTTTCACTTCCTTTTACCTTGTTTCCCAATTCTCTATAAAACTTTTTTGGGTCATCAATAAATTGCTTATTTTATACTTTTCCTTTATATTTATCTGTGTTACCTTCTAAGTTTTTCTGCCTGTGCTAATATTTTTATTTTATTATTTGTGACAGTGCATGATAAATCCTGATCCGTTATAATACTGCACATTGCTTTTATCACTTCTCTCTTTCTGAGTATTTTGTTGATCTGTTCTTTCTTCTATACTCTTCTAACAATGACACTTCTTGTCTTAATTACTTTATAATTTTCTTTATTCATTACTTCCATGACGGTGTTCAGTTTCTCCCCTTCCTTTCCCTTACTACCCTATGTTCTTGTGGTAGACTTTTATCTGTTATTAATTTACCTTCACAGTAATATATCCTGTTTACTTCTGTTATATTGCATGAATCTCTATGGACAGTCCTAATTACTGTGCTCATTTGTGTTTATCAGACTTCTGACTTTTTGGGTTGTATTGACCTTCAGCAGTCTATTTCTTTCACTGATCTTAATATGTCTATTTCTATTAAATCAATCAACTCTTCTATGAGCTCATTTTCTTCTAAACTGAGGACACATTTTTTGTTCTCCTTTTCCTGCGGGCATTCTATAGAAAGTTCTACAGCATCTTCCTGTGGCACATTCTATTTCATCCTGTGTCATCCGTTGCTCTTTCATATGGGAACTCACTGGCCTATCACTCCTCAACATTGACTAAGTCAGAGTTTCCACAGTTTCCTGTTCCTTACCTTGTTGTCCAGCTTCAAGTGAATGTTTATACTGGTTTCCTGTGGAAGGCTCCAAAATATCTTATAGTTTCATAGTTTCATAGTTTAGTACTAGGCTATCTGCCCTGGGGCATTTGTAAGCCTAGCCATAGTGATGTGGCTTTTGCCACCCCATGAAATGGTACAAAAATGTACAGAATAAATTTAGAATACCATGCCTCTGTCTAGTAGTGACACAATAAAGGTCCCCTTATATAATAGAATTAATTTACTATGCCCCTGTCTAGCAGTGACACAGATGTGACCCCTGGGGTAAACTTACGATCTCCCACCCACTCATCAAGATTTCTCTTGAAGAGAGTCAGTGAGGGGCTCTGCCTAATATGAACTGGGATCTTGTTCCAAAGCATGGGAAGCCTCTGGGTTATGAATCAATCCCTCCAGCATGTCCTATTCATACTTGTGCCGAGGTTTAAGTCTTTAGCTGTCATGGTCCTGATGGATTTGGATTTTTTGAGATGGAGCATGTCCATCAGATCCTGATTGGACATGGCCTTGTATGTCAGGCAGAGATCACCTCCGAGCAGGCGGTATGCTACTGAATAGAGCTGAAGTTTCTTTAGTCTGGCAGAATAAGACATATGTTGGAGACCCTTGATCCTCTTGGTGAGGTACTTTTGTGGTCTCTCCAGCTGTTGCAAATGCCGGGTGAGGTACATACCAAATGGGGCATTGTACTCAATCATGGGTCTGATGAGGGAGGAGTATAGGAGTACAATGACATCCTTGGATCTGGATGTGAATCCCTTCATGATGAGGTGTGCAAGGTAGAATGTTTTTCTAACCACTTTGGCAACGTGGGTGTCCAATGAGAGGTCGCTGTCGACTTGGGTCCCTAGGTCTCTGATTACTTTCTCCGTACTCAGTGGGTTGCTGTCTATGTGATAATTTGTGGGTACTTTGTTTTTCCCAAAGGGGATGACTATACATTTTTTGGCATTTAGTTTAAGGCCGTGACTCCGGCACCAGTTGTCCGTTTCTGTGAGGCCTTTTTGTAGGATGTATGTGTCCGCTGGTGTATCGACTATGGCGCCTAGTTTGCAGTCATCTGCGAGCTTTGTCAGCCACAACCCTCCCATGTTTGCTTTAACATCTGAGAAATAAATGCCGAACAAGAGGGGTCTCAGGACAGATCCCTGTGGGACACCACTTGTGACTGGCTTTGAGTCTGACATTGCTCCAGCGATTTTAACTTTATGGGTTCTGTCCTTTAGCCAGTTTGCAACCCATCTAGTGACATAAGGGTTCACGTTTAAGCTGTTGAGCTTATCTATGATGCCTGAGTGGGGTATTGTGTCGAAGGCCTTAGTCAAGTCCAGGTAGGCTGTATGGACTGCTTTGCCCTCATTCAATAGCTCTAGTGACTGTTTTGAAAAAGTCAACCAGGTTCAAAAGGCAGGATCTGCCCTTTACAAAGCCGAACTGGGTGGGGTCAAGTGTCTGTAGGTCCCCTATGTCTCTGTTTATGAGTTCCATAATGATTCTTTCCATAGCTTTGTAGACCAGGCTGGTTAAGCTTATGAGGCGGTAGTTCCCAGGGTCTGTAGAGGTACCCCCTTTGTGGAGTGGGACCACTGTTGCTGTATGCCAGTGTTCAGGTACATATTCTGTAGTAAGGCTAAGGTTAAATAGCATTTTTATGTGCGGGTTTAGCTCCTCTTGGAGTTCACGTAGCACGCAACCTGGGATACCGTCAGGTCCCATTGATGCTGTGTTTTTAGCTTTGTTGAGGGCGGTTCTCACTTGGACATCTGAGATGACAGGGAGATTACATTCAGCTGGGATAAGTATTTCTTCTTTTGGGGGTGAGGGAGGGGAGAAATTTGCACTGAACCTGTCAGCCAGAATGTTGGCAATATCTGTGGGTTCAGTGTATTTTTTGTTGTTGTGAACTAGCTCTGAGCATATCTGAGGGTTTCTGCCCAGGTTTCTAACATAGCTGAAGAAGGCTTTGTGGTTATCTTTAGTGTCCTTAGCGATTTTTCTCTCAAAGTTGGCCTTGGATGTTTTTATGAGAGAACGTTGTTTTCTGCTAATGTTGATCAGAGATGTCTTCTCTTTATGGGACTTTGCTCTGACGTGCAGTAGCTTCCTTCTTTTGTTATACAATTTGTTAATGGCTGAGGTCCACCAGACAGGACGCTTGCCTTTGGTGGCAAGGGACTTGGATTTATTTGGGATTGCATGATCCATGCATTCTTGGAGATGTCCATAGAAAGCATTTGTGAAGGACTCGGCATTGTGGGATGTGGTATCCACTGGCCCAGTGGGCTTAAAGGATACCATCTCAGTCTTAAGAAGAGTGAAGTCTGCTTTTGAGAAGTTTTTCACTGTGGTCTTTTGTGCTGGGGGTGGAGGTGGGATATGTATATCCAGGGTGATTAGTCTGTGGTCAGATCTCACTAGTGAGGGGTATACCTCCAGTGTGGAGCATTTTGTCCCCATGTTTGTGATGATCAGGTCTAGTATATTATCTCCCCTAGTGGGAGAGGTGACTAGTTGTTCCAGTGCATTTGAATTTATGAATTCCAGGAACCTTTGGGCTAGGGTGTTAGGGCTAGAATAATGTACCCAATCTGTGTTTGGGTAGTTGAAGTCTCCCAGTATGATGATATTTTGTGATACATTCATATCCTCCAATGTCTTCAGGAAGGCTGAATGGGGTTCCTGAGATTGGGAGGGTGGTCTGTAACATGCTACCAGTTGTATAGCAGTTTTGCCTATGGTTAGTTGCACCTGTATGGTCTCTGATGCTTCATGTGTTGCTACTAACCTGGAGTTGTGGGTGTCCTTGATGAATATGGACACTCCCCCTCCCTTTGTGGTTCGTCCCGGGTTTTGGGGCCAAAAAGCATGATATGAGGTATAGCCTGGTAGCCGTGGGGTGCTCTCAGGAGCCTTGAACCAGGTTTCAGTTACTGCACAGACGTCGATGTTCTCCATGCTGAGGAGTGCATCGAGTGCCTGCATCATGAGATTTAGACTTCTGGCGTTGAGCAGCATTACCCTTAGTTTTTTTCCATTTTTGTTTTCTAAGGAGGTGGGTTTGTCTTTTGAGCCTTGCCTAAAAAAGGCACTATGGAGGTGGCAAGAGCCTTAGCCAATATCCGGAAGCCCAGTGGTGACAGGTGTAAGCCATCCCTTGCGAAGCAGCGTGGCTTGTCCAACATGTCATCCCAGGCAGACAGACATTGGATCCTCTTAGAATGACACCAGTACTTAAGCCAATTGTTAAAGCTGATCATCTTGTCTTTGTACTGTGGCATCATTCTAGGTGAGGGCAAGATGCTGCTCAGGGTCAGGGTCATACCAGCCTGGGCTACATAATTGGAGAGCTCCTCTATGTCTCTTTTCATGTAGTCCAGGGAGGTACGTCTCAAGGTCATTCACACCAGCATGGACAATGACGGAGTCATATTTGTACTTGCTTTGGAGTGACCTGAGTGCGTGTGTTATGTGGCAGATCCTAGCTCCCGATAGGCAGCTCACAATCACCCTCTCCTTGTTCAGCCTGGTAAGCGGGACATCATTGTGTCTGATTATAGAGTCACCTATTACTAGTGTATCAGGCATGGTGTTTGGCCTTAAGGGCTGTGATTGGTTGACACACTGATTTATTGAAGTATGTGTTGCATGTGTTTTGTTTTGAGGTGGTGGATTTTTGGATGTCTGCTTTCAGAGCCTCTGTTGTTTTGGTAAGTTTTTTATTAGAGCCTCCGAGTATGTCTTTGTGTTTTTATGTGTTTGGTTTGCAGTTGTGGTAGGTCTATGTGGGACTGGGTTTGTTGTGTGTGTGGTTACCATCTCCTCCTGTCTGGTCATGCCAGCCCTGAGTTGAGAGAGTTCAGCCTCCAGTTTGGCTATATAGTTGCATCTCTTACATGTATTTGTGTTTGTTGGGAGGAGGAGAGGGTTGTCTGTGTACATGAGACAATTGTAGCATTGTCTCAAGATACCCAGATTAATCAGCTGAACTGGAGAGGACGCCAGTAATCTACCACTCGACATGCTAGAACAGTACAAGGGAGTGCTGTGCCTTTAAGGGAAGTGGATATTCACAGGGGTGGTAGGTGGATGTATTGCTTTACTTAGTACGAGAGTGCTTACTTAGTAGAGAAGTTTTGAGAACAAGTGCTAGGCTTATAGTATAGCGAGTAGTCTGCTTATACTAAGAGTAGAGCTTCCTTAAGGGAAAATTTGAAAAGCAGACTTGGCAGAGCCAGAAGAAGTTTAACCTTGTTAAACAGGGAACTACAAAAGAGCTAGAAATGGTCCAAAACAACCAATTACTACAGCTCTTGTGCTGAGGTCACTTCCTACAGGGACAGGTAGGCTGCTCAAGGCTCCCCACTCCCACTGGTGAGCAAAGAAACTTCCTTCTATCCAAGTAAGGTAATGGACAACACAGGAACTACACCACAACCCAGAATACAGCAATGCCTGTAAACTGGTCTAAACTAGTCGAGGAGAGGCGGGAAAACAAGGATTTTTTTTTTGTTTTTTTGATAGAAACACACAGAAAATGTAGAAACAGTGATAAATCAGTTACACAGGCTAGCAGACTTTAGTGGGCAGCCTCAACAGTTAAATTAAACAAACAAACAAACAAAGTTTAGATCAAATTCGACTAAAAAGTAACTTTAAGTGCAGATTTTAAAATAATGCAGCAAACAGCTAAAAAACAGTTTAAGCTTGTTCAGGTTAGGCGACAGAAGCTATTCCAAGTAAAAAAACAGCAAAGATACTTAAATCCAGAAAGTAGTCGCTTTTCTGAGTTATCTGTAGCTAGGACCACTCTGCAGGACCAGGAGGAGCTTGTCTGAGCAGTATAGCCAGAAAAAAACACCCAGAGGCGGATTTTAAACAGGGAACTACAAAAGAGCTAGAAATGGTCCAAAACAACCAATTACTACAGCACTTGTGCTGAGGTCCCTTCCTACATGGGCAGGTAGGCTGCTCAAGACTCCCCACTCCCACTGGTGAGCAAAGAAACTTCCTTCTATCCAAGTAAGGTAATGGACAACACAGGAACTACACCACAGCCCAGAATACAGCAATGCCTGTAAACTGGCCTAAACTAGTCGAGGAGAGGCGGGAAAACAAGGATTATTATTTTTTTGTTTGTTTTTTTATAGAAACACACAGAAAATGCAGAAACAGTGATAAATCAGTTACATGGGCTAGCACACTTTAGTGGGCAGCCTCAACAGTTAAATTAAACAAACAAACAAACAAACTTTCGATCAAATTTGACTAAAAAGTAACTTTAAGTGCAGATTTTAAAATAATGCAGCAAACAGCTAAAAAACAGTTTAAGCTAGTTCAGGTTAAGCTACAGAAGCTATTCCAAGTAAAAAAACAGCAAAGATACTTAAACAGAAAGTAGTAGATTTTCTGAGTTCTCTGTAGCTAGGACCTCTGTTGGCCTGGCACAAGTCACTTCTCAGCAGCCTGTAGGATACAGAGTACAGTGACAGGGCGTTTAGTCTTTCCATGTAGGTTATGTTTTGGAGGCCCTGAATTTTCTTGGTGAGAAACCTCTGTGGTTTCTCCAGCTGCTGCAGGTTTGTGGTGAGGTACATGCAAAAGGGAGCATTATACTCTATTAGTGGTCTTATGAGAGTCGAGTACAGAGGAGTTATAACATCCTTAGTCTTGGATGTGATGCACTTACTTATGAGAAGCGCAATGTATAAGGCTTTCCCTACCACTGTGGACACGTGGTGATCAAAGTTTAGATTGCTATTAACCTGTGTTCACAAATCTTGCACCACTGAATTTGAGCTTAGAGGGGTGCTGTCAGTACTGTAATTTGCAGGGACTTCCCCTTTGCCAGAGTGGATAATAATGCAATTTTTTGCATTTAGCTTTAGCCCGTGGCTTTGGCATCAATCATTTGTCTGTGTTAGCCTCTTTCATAATATGTTAACGTCATTTGGGGACACAATGCTTGCACCAAGGCAAAGGCCATCTACTTTCACTTGGACTTCTGAGAAATAGATTCCAAACAGTAGAGGCCCCAGCACAGATCCTTGTGGTACACCACTGGTAATTGGTTTACTGGAAGAGGTGGAATCCTCAACTTTGACAGTATGTGTTCTGTAGGTGAGCCAGTTGGCTACCCATCTAGTGACATGTGGGTTAATTCCCAGTTTTAATTTCTCCAAATCTTTTGGGTTTCTAATACCATGATGGGAATGGACCCCATTCCTAAGTCAAAGTATGATTAAAGATTATGAAATTAGTATTGTTTCAATCTTTTATGACAGCCAGAAGTGCTCTTCGCAGCACCCACAATATGCCCAGTAATGACTCCTTCTGCAATTCGTACAGAGTTACATGCATTGGTAACATATCTAAATATGATTGTAGATTCCTTTTTAGAAGACCTGTTGCTCCTATTATAATTGGAACTGTCTGGGTATCTTTCTTTCACATTGCACTCATTTCTGCTTGCAAATCCTGATATTTTATGACTTTGTGTCTCTGTATGCAATACACTGTAGTCACTGGGTTTAGCGATTTCAATGATCAATGCTACTTTTGTCTTCTCTTCATGGATCACTATATCTGGTTTTCTTGCATCTGTCTTTTGAACTGTTGGTAATGGGTGATCCCATGTGATGTAGACTTCATCATTTTCTATGATGCTTTGTGGCTCATGCTTCCACTGTTTTTTCAGCTATTTCAGTATTATAATGTTTGCACAATCCCCAGTGCAACAGTCTTGCCACATTATTATGCCTCTCAGTATACAGTCCTTCTGTGATTAATATAGCACAACAAGGTGTGCAGCCATTTCCAATTGTTTTACAAATCCTACATTTGTCTGTTTCTCGCACATGTTCAATGGACTTTGTAAAGCAATGTGTATGTAGCCCACTATCTTGGGCCACCAATATTAACCTTTAATCTTTTGGTTTGAATTCGACACTCCTTAACCATTCCTGCATTCGATCCTGATCAACAGTAAGTACTTCTAGGAGTTTTCTATACTTTCAACTATATTTATGCATGTTTCACATTTCTTGCCTTCTCATCTGATCCTTCGTCTTATATTCTTTCTTTTGTTTTACCATATTCAGTTGCTGCCTGATTGTTATCTACTTCTCGTTTGATGTCCATTCCCGCTTGACGCTGATATGCTTCTGCTAGACTAAGAAGGGAAGTCATCTTAGATTTATCTCCTCATGTTTCAAAACATTCACTATCTTTCGGTCTTGTGAGGTCAGCAGATATGTATGTAGTCCCACAACTGCAGATTTATACATGTACTCAATTTCATAACGGGGAATATATAATCTTGATATGCACTGATGTTTATAAATCATTTGATGAGCATGAAGCATCCTTCTTGTTTTCCTGTCTAATCTATTCAACACCTTTTGGGGCCAGTCAGTCACTCCGAAACTGTAAGCTAGAACAGGAAGAGCAAATTGGTTTATAGCTTGAATTTTGTTCCTAAATGTCAACCCTGTTTTCAGAATTAATTTAAGTCTTCTAAAATATTTCTTACTACATTTTATTCATATTTGTTCATGTTTTATTGTTGATCCTTCATCAGTTCCCAAATATTTATATACTCCCTCTTGCTCAAGTTCTTTTATATCACAGTCTTGTCCCAAACTGATGTTTTCTTGGTGCTGCAGCTTTCCTGCTTTAAAGGTTGCTTTTGCACATTTATCAAAACCAAATGACATTCTTATACTATCTGAAAAAGTTTTGACTACTTGCAGTTGTGCTTTCAGTTCCTCATCTAATGAGCTATACATTTTTAAATCACCAACAAAGAAAGTATGAGAAGTCTTTACACTTTATTGCTTTCTGGAAGCCAAATTATAGCCATGACCTAATCTGTTAAGCAAACAGTTTAATGGGTTAAGGGCAAGGCAGAAGAGCAATGGTGACAGAGAGTCACCCTGGAATATCCCTTTTGGATTTTTATCCCTGGAATAATAATTTTTCTTCTATCATGGGTTAACTGCAAAGTGGTTTCATGGTTGCTGTGATGTAGTTTATCAGCGTAGGGTGTATTCTGTACATTTCCAAACTCTTTTATCCATGAATGTGGGATAATATCAAATGCCTTTTCATACTGAATCCATGCCATACTTAGATTCTTCCCCTTTTTACAGTTCTGCACTATGACTTTATTTAACAACAAATGATCCTTTGTTCCATATGACTTTCTTTTATTGCCCTTTTGTTCTATTGCCATAATTGAGTTTTTTTTTCTTCTTCTAAATGACTATAAACTTTGTTGGCATCAATTCCAGTGTATAGTTTATTCGTTGTTGGAAGGCAATTAATTGGTCTATAATTTTTAGGGTAGTTGCAGGTTCACTCTTAAGTGGTAGCATTGTTTTTTTCTCGTTAGCGAGGTTGATATCTGTTCGGGGTGTGTATATAAATAGTTCTTATTCATGGCTAAATCTTCATGTAAAGATGTTAATACTTTTAACCAGACGTTAGGTACTCCAGTTAGGCCTGGGGTTTTCCTAAAAGAGGCTTTTCTTAACTTTGTTTCAATCTCTCTGGTTGTTACTTCATCCCATTTCATATGCTTTAGCTTTAAACTTCTTATTCTTTCTTTTACTTCTATCCATTTAGCATCTTTGTTATAGTCCACAAGATCTTCATAAATACTTCTCCAAGATGTATCTATTTCTTCTTTTTTTTTTTTTTGGTGGTCTTTCACTTCCTTTTACCTTGTTTCCCAATTCTCTATAAAACTTTTTTGGATCATCAATAAATTGCTTATTTTATACCTTTCTTTTACATTTATCTGTGTTATCTTCTAAGTTTTTCTGCCTGTGCTAATATTTTTATTTTATTATTTGTGACAGTGCATGATAAATCCTGATCTGTTATAATACTGCACATTGCTTTTATCACATCTCTCTTTATGAGTATTTTGTTGATCTGTTCCTTCTTCTATACTCTTCTAATAATGACACTTCTTGTCTTAATTACTTTATAATTTTCTTTATTCATTACTTCCATGACGGTGTTCAGTTTCTCCCCTTCCTTTTCCTTACTACCCTATGTTTTTGTGGTAGACTTTTATCTGTCATTAATTTACCTTCACAGTAATATATCCTGTTTACTTCTGTTATATTGCATGGATCTCTATGGACAGTCCTAATTACTGTGCTCATTTGTTTTTATCAGACTTCTGACTTTTTGGGTTTTATTGACCTTCTGCAGTCTATTCCTTCGACTGATCTTAATATGTCTATTTCTATTAAATCAATCAACTCTTCTATGAGCTCATTTTCTTCTAAACTGAGGACACATTTTTTGTTCTCCATTTCCTGCGGGCATTCTATAGAAAGTTCTACAGCATCTTCCTGTGGCACATTCTATTTCATCCTGTGTCATCCATTGCTCTTTCATATGGGAACTCACTAGCCTATCACTCCTCAACCTTTGCTAGCTTTAAACTGAGATAGGTAGGATTTACATTATGTTCTCATAGTGGTACCATTGTATTTTTCACCCCTGGTAGTGTTAACATCATCAGTGGTTGGACTTTTACCAATAGTACAAGGGACCAGACCATATAGTACAGACTAGGAACATTGAGCACAAGATTTTGTTAGTTTATATTAAATAGCATGTTCCAGTTCTTTATTGCACCATGCATTCACTAAAAAGATAACAAGAAAAATAGATATCTTTCCTATCTAGGGTCAACTACTATGTACACATTCCTATGCAATACTAAGGATTACCTTGCATTTATATGTACTTATCTATATGTATTTTAAGTATTTTTAGACACTTCACATTAGTGATTATGTAGTATATGCTATTTTTTGAGAGCATATCTATGTATGATCAAGCTGTTTAGCAAGTTCGCATTATTCACATTTAGTATCACACCCACACTTTCACATTTTAAAGAGTTTTTAGAACATTGCCGTTTTAATTTATTTTAAATTCAATTAACCAAAGTTTGGCGCCAAAACAAGTATTTAATGTTTGATTTGATGCCTTGTGAATGGTTCTGAAGAAATCTGCATCTGAGCAGATGAAAGCGCTCAACCTGTTGTGACTTCCAGAATAAAGTATTATTATTGAACTGGCTTCGAGTGTTTTGGATCTACCCTGTTCTGTCTACTTGTTTTACTAGTTGGATTTATCTACTTTGTTGACTCCTCAACATTGACTGAGTCAGAGTTTCCACAGTTTCCTGTTCCTTACCTTGTTGTCCAGCTTCAAGTGAATGTTTATACTGGTTTCCTGTGGAAGGCTCCACAATATCTTCATATTGCAACTGACCAGTTGCTTCTCATTCCACTGGTTTCTCCTTAATTTGGATATCCATTGCTCTGTCCTGCTTTGGTGATTTCTGAGTTAGATTTTTAGCATTGAATCCTTCACTTTGCAGATACTCAACAACCTCAGTTTCAGTTTCTTTAACTTCTCCATTACTGATCTTCTTTTTTACTTTTCCTCTTTGTCTTCTTATTTTTTTGTATTGTAAAGTTTTCCATGTCTGGATTCCTTTGCCTGTATTTCTCTTTAAATATATTTGTTGCTGCTCTTTTTGTATTGATTAGTTTTGTTTCCTCCTTTGCATAAATATTACACCATATTTAAGAATCAGACGTAAGCGGGAAATCAGCGTACCAGAACTCCTTAAGACAACCAGCAGTTGCAAATAAAATGTATCCACAAAACCAGAGTTCTACTGAGAAATTTCTTTGCAAAAATGGTTCAGCTGATAAAATACGACCCAAAACACGATGCTGGAATCGAAAAGTCTTCTTTAATACAGTACAAAGTAAAATGAGCGCTTTCGCCTGGCGATCCCAGGCTTTTTCAAGTTACAATGCAAGTGTGGCAATGCAGTGTCTATATACTTAACTGCTAAGCCAATTATTCAATTAAACATCACAAATTAAAATGGTTAAAAAATAATTAATTAAACAGTTTGTCAATTTAAAAAATGACTTGGAATTTTCCAAAACAACTTGACGTAAAGTGCTTCAGTGCATATTGTGTCTCCTAAAACCTTAAGTTTAAAGCAGAAAATAGAATATACTTTAACCAGAATGATAAATGAATCACAAATCAAATACATATGACGACTAGTTGTATATTTACAAACTGTCAAAGCTTTTAGCTAACAGTAGCTTAATTAAAATCTGAGCAGTAAACAACTAGAAACAATGTCCTGCTACTCTGCTGTCAAACTACAAGAAGATTCTAAAAACCATTAAGGGGCAATATAATACAAACTCAGCAAAGGATGTAAACAAATATATATGTGTATATACAAAAGGGGGTGCCACAGCAATATGTTAATGTAATCATGGTGAAATAGAATGACTGGTAAACATATGTTTCATTATGTTTGAGTCGTCACTGAAAAACAAGTATATATAGAACCTATACATTACCCAACCAGGTGGATGTAAGATGTTCAACAAGAATACCATGACTGTAAAACCCATATGAATGCTTGCGAAGATTACCATAAATGTATAAATGAATAATACATTAGTGTCTAATGAAACAGTTCATTATGCAAACAAAGAAAAATATGTATTGTAAACTACAAAAAATTAAAGCTTATCCCTGTTTGCCTTGAGAACACAAGCAAGACTGACACTGTCGTTCATGCCCGGAAACTTGGTGGCATCTAACTTGAGCTGCCATATCAATTCCCTGTTCGCAAGACGAGTCTCCCAGTCACCACCCCTAGGGTCATGGATGAATCACTCCAATACAAAAAATGTTATATTCATGTGATTACAAATTAAAGAATGTTTAAAAAAGGCATTGGTCTCTTTTTTCTTTGCTATGTCATAAAAATGCTCATAGATTCTCTTTTTGAGCATTCTTTCATTTTTTCCCACGTAAAAACCATGACAAGTGAGACAAATACCAAGGTAAACCACCCCGGAAGAAATGCAGGAATAGTAACCTTGGGCCCTTAAAGTTATCTTTCTAGATGGTAAATACACATGGTCATCATGTAGCATATGGGGACATTGATTACACATCCCACATTTAAACGAGCCTGTCCTTTTAGATGAATAATTGAAAGAAAAACAACTCTGGGTGTGAGGTGTTTGCTCAAACATACCCTTTAGGTTGATGTCCCTCTTCCTTATGAAATGTATGTTGTCAGGGAGTAATGTGCGGATGTCTTCTTGTGATGTAAGTATGGGCCAAAAAGAGCGTAAAGTGTTTTCAATCAATTGTGAGTCATTAGCATATGTGTAGACAAAACTCTTCTGCATGCTCAAAGGTCTTGATGATGACAACGTAGGCAAAGGCAAACCTTTACTTAACAAAGGAGGATATGCAGAATCCCTTTTCTCAACGATTTCTACAATTATATTCTGGATAAGTTGAGAAGGATAACCTCTTTCAAGAAATAAGGTTTTCAAAAATTCTACTTCTTTTAAGAACAAATTAGGGGAACTGCACATCCTAGATGCTCTTATAAGTTGGCCTTTAACTATGCCTTTTTTAATGTAAAATGGATGAGAACTATCAAAGTGCAAAAATGCATTGGAGAAAGTGTTCTTCCTGTAAATTTGTGTTTGAAAATGCATTTTTTCTGTGTCCTTGGTTAAAACCACATCCAAATAATGCAAAGAACTTTCACTGATGTCATAGGTAAAGGAAAGAAAGTCTGTAGTAGAGTTTATGTAATCAAAAAACTCAAGAAAACTTTCTTTATTACCCTGCCAAAGTAAGCAGATGTCATCCAAATAACGTTTGTAAAATACAACAGAATCTTTCCATTTGGTAGAGTGAATGTATAGTACAATATTCGCATATGCTGATGCACAAGGAGCACCCATGGCAACTCCTTTTCTTTGCCTAAAAAATTCCCCATTGAAAAAAATGAAATTGTTATGTAAAATGATGTCCACGAATTCTACTAGTAAATTAACTAGATTGTTGCTCAACCCAGATTCACAGACCATGATTTCGTTAAACCAGTCAATACCTATAGTATGTGGTATGCTGGGAAATAATTCGATGACATCTATAGTAACCATCAGTAAATCGGGGTTACAAACATTAGAGGGAATACTGGCCAAAAACTCCCATGAGTCTTTGCAAATGAAAGCAAGTGTGGAAACAAAATGTTTTAGATTGTAATCAACAAATTTGCTAAGGGGTTCAGTGATTCCACCTGCCCCAGCCACAACAGACCTGAATTTCAAAGGTTCCAGCCCTTTGTGAACCTTAGGAATTCCAAAGAGGACTGGAATTTTAGGCTTATTTTAGACAAACAAATAATTGAACAGTTTTTCATTAATTGCCCCTTGAAGCAAATGGTCCTGCAAAGTGTAGTTAATTTTAGCAAATGCAACATTAAGCTCATTTTTTGAAATTTGCTCATAGGTGTTAGCGTCTTGTAAAAGATTATGAATAGAATTTTCATAATCTAAACTATACATAAGGACCACTCCGCCCCCCCTTGTCGGGTTTCATAACCCTGATGTTTTCTTTCTTTAATGAATTAACCACCAAATGCAATTGAGAGTTACAGATGTTTTTAGAGGTATTAAAACTTTTAGAAAGATTCAGCCTGAGTGTTTTTTCTACCAGCTCTTCAAATATTTTAAGACTAGGATGTGTAGGTGGATTGAATGTACTACGCCTGCTAATGATACTGTCAGGTGGAGGTTGGTCCTTGAAATATAGGGCCAAATTCAAATTCCTAATAAAAAGTTTTAATTCAATTAACAATCTGGGCAGAAAAGATGGTCTAGGGGGAACATAATGTAAACCCTTTGTAAATGCCTCAAAAAATTCAGGAGTGACCGCAGATTCTGTGTAGTTAAAAATGTTAAAGTTGTTACTAGAAACTACCTGGTAATTTGGTTTCAGCCTACTAGAAACCACTACATTTGGAATTGTGCTTTCTAGGTTAATTACTATCTGCGTGTCCTCCCCCAATTCTGTTGGTGAGGTGTGTTGATTTTCCCCATTGATCTGCCCTGGGGAAATTGAAAAACCTGCGGTTGATTTCCACCACCTTTTTGAGCTAGTCGCTCACTCCTTCTAAGTGGTTCCATGTTTGGTGTACTAACAAAATTCCTGTTTTCTTTAGGAATGTGTGAACCTTCTGAATCAGATACTGTCTGTTTGTGCCTACCTGGTATTGGATAGGCCTTACCCTCTCTGTTTCAGTCAAATCCCTATCTAATTTTCTAGCCTTCCTGTCTAGAATTTTTAAACAGTGTTGGTCAACTTCTACAAAGACATCATTATATTTCTTTTTATAACCTAAAAAATTCTTACATTTGACAATACTGTCATTAAGCAATGTTAGTTCATTAAGCATGACATTAGATTTGTTTTGATAATCTTGCACCATAAGCTGTAACATTTCTAAACCTGTTTTATTAAAAAGATCAACAAGCTGGGAATGCAATGGTGAACCTAAACTGGCACCATTAGGAAATTTGTAACATCGAAGCCCTTTAGGGACTCGTTGTACCCTAATGCATTCCTTAAGATAATTAATTTCAAGCTGCGTGTTTTTATAAGCATAAAGCTTGTTGTTAAAAGTTTCAAAGTCTACATCAAGTTGTTCATGATAATTGTTAAAAGTACCTTGTTTTAACATGGGCTGATGTTCAGTCCATGCCTTAAAATTAAATTCCTTATCTTGCAAACCCGTGGATTGTGCGTTGTTAGTACAAGTGTTGACATGCTGTGTACGAGAGTTCTGTTTGTCCGTCATAGTGGAATGCCCAGTAGTGTCAGCGCCATTCGGCTCCTGTCCTCGTAAAAATCCTTGGTTATTGTTAGCACCTTGCTGTTGAATATCAGGTGAAAGTACCGCACAAGCCCTGTTAGAAGCGGTTAAAGCATTGTTAATTTGTGCTAACAATGCTAGGACCTGATTAAATTCTTTTCTGGTGACTGGAGCTTCTTCCAGCTCTTCACGTAAAATAAGAGGCGTGTCCAAGAAGTCTGTGCGCAACGAGTCCTCCGCCATTTAGACCAAACCAGTAAAAAAGAAGAAGAAACAAACCAAGAATCAAACGTAAGCGGGAAATCAGCGTACCAGAACTCCTTAAGACAACCAGCAGTTGCAAATAAAATGTATCCACAAAACCAGAGTTCTACTGAGAAATTTCTTTGCAAAAATGGTTCAGCTGATAAAATACGACCCAAAACACGATGCTGGAATCGAAAACTGATCTTCTGATATTGATCTTCTTTTCTACTTTTCCTCTTTGTCTTCTTATTTTTTTGTATTGTAAAGTTTTCCATGTCTGGATTCCTTTGCCTGTCTTTCTCTTTAAATATATTTGTTGCTGCTCTTTTTGTATTGATTAGTTTTGTTTCCTCCTTTGCATAAATATTACACCATATTTAATCTCTTTATTTTTTTCCATGTACATATTTCTTCTTTAGATGTCTCCTGATCTTCCTGTTTTTCCTTACTTTGGGGACTTGTTCCACTATGGTATGGTGTAAACTGTGTTAGACCTTGTACACCAAATCCTTCACTTTGCAGGCATTCCATAATGTCAACTATGGACAAACATAATCAGGGTACACAGGCACAACTGCAAAAGTTAAGCAAGCTTATTAATCTTGTACTGGACTTCAATTTCTTTACTTTCAATGGCAAACACTACAAACAAAAAACTGGTATAGCAATTGGGGCTGCCATGGTTCCCAGCATAGCTAACATAGCCCTGGGCAAATGGAAGGAGGACTTTGTGTTAAACAACACAGATTCCATGCAGCATATCACATGCTATTTACGTTTTATTGACAATGTCTTTATTGTGTGGGAAGGTGACACCTTGCAGCTTGGAAATTTTATCACTTACCTCAATCAAACAACCCCCTTCCTTTAGTTTACCTCTTCCCATAGCTGTACTTCAACCACTTTCTTAGATATGCAGATTTCCAAGGACACCAACAATGATAGAAACACCACTGATCTATTCAGAAAACCAACGAGGGTTAACTTATTACTCCACAGTAAAAGTCTACATCCTACAAAAAACAAATATAATGTAGTGAAATCCCAAGGCTATAGATTAGCTTGAATTACCACAGAGATGGAACCATTTTTGACAAACCTGAACAACTTAGAGAATGATTTTCTAGTGAGAGGCTATGAAAGTCAGATGTTAAAAAACATCCTGGAACCCATTATAGAACTGAAAAGGACTGAAGCACCTTCACCCAACCTCCCCAGTAGAAAAATGTTAATTCCACAGAGAATAACAAATGCAAAAATAGCTGCATCCTGACATACACTTTGGATTATCACAGTATCAAAAATATTATTGAAGAAAACTGGGACATTGTCACAGGAAACCCTTTTCTGATTAACATCTTAGGTGAAGCCCCATCATTTGTTTATAGGAAGGCCAGGAATATTAGAAGTTTTGCTGAATTTAAACCTAGACCATGTGAGAAAAGCACTAAAAGATGTGAAACTAATTGTACATTTTGTATATTTATACAGCAAGGTGATAGTTTTTATTGCCCTTATTTAAAGAAGATCAGTAAAACCAGTGCAGGGGGTGACTGTAACACTAAAAAGTAATTTACAGGGCACAGTGCAATGAATGTGATGCATTCTATGTGGGCAAGACTGTAAATAAACTCAAGCGAAGGATTTCATGTCATCTGTCAGAAATCCGCTCTGGATGTAAAAATAATGCACTAGCCAAACACCTTTCTCTTCATAAAAGACACACAGGTTTTAAGTTCCAGATCCTGGATCACATAGACATGGGTGATCTTGAAGGAGACATCCCGAATATTCTGGAGAAACATGAATTCATGTGGCAATTAAAGCTGAACTATTTTAGAAAGCCTGGACTAAACTACTACTGTTCAATTAAAAGTGCACTGGAACTTAGACAATTGCCACATTGTTTACATGACTAATTGTATTTTATTTTATTATTTATTTATTCATTTTTCCTACAAATTGGTTTTAAAATACCATTTTAAATCATTTGAAATTTAAGTGTATATTTTGTTTCCATCATCATACATACATTTTGTCTTATTTTTATTTTTTTCTGGTTCTCTTTTTTCCACTTTATTCAAAATTATGCTAATAACAATACTAACTAATTATACAATTATATAGGTTTTTAGGGTTCTTGTACACAGACCTGAAGAAGTCTAGAAGGACGAAAGCGATCTTTGTTAACAATAGGTTATGAAAATAGAAACTGATTTTTACATGCAAAATGTATATGTATATATTTATATATAATTTGTGATCGCAAAATGAACTAAGGATGATATATTTTCAGCCATGTAGTATATTGCTTTGGATAAAATCACAGACTTAATAATCTTCTTAATAATTTGGTTAAATAAGATGTACCATTAAAGTACATTAGGGCTATATATTATTATGACAGCTACTAGGTAGGGCAGGACCAGCTCGAATGTCACACTGATGGGGGAAGGGATGTGAATTTAACATGTGTACCAATAACACTTTGTTTTACAGCACAATAAACCACTCCCATGCCTGATAAAAAGTATATATATATATATATATATATATATATATATATATATATATATATATTTAGAAAGCTTGTGAGGAAATTATTACTCTATTTTTATTTTACTTGGATCGCTTGCCTGTGTACTTAATAAAGGATTTTCGACTGGAAACAGACGGCCTGCCTTGCTTGGATTACTTTCGAATACTTAGTAATGCTGTAGAATTATATAGTTTCTATTATTACTTTTTGACTTGACGAGTTTACGTTCGCTACTTCTACTACTATTGTTTGATCTGATTAATATACAGTGATTAACTAGAAATATATGGACTGAAAATCTTCCACACAGAGAAGTTTCTTACACTGTTTTATTACTACTTCAAAAGACACAGATTTATGGTCTAACCTTACCAGGGAGGGCAATGCACAGGGGATACTGCAGTGACCTCCCATGTTGGGGAGTACTAAGTCTAGGACATTTGAGCCCCTTGTGGGGGTGCAGACTAGCTGTTCCAGGGCATTTGTATTGACGAAGTCCAGGAACCTCAAGGCAAGCATATTTGTGCTTGTGTATGTCACCCAATCGATGGAAGGATAGTTGAAATCTCCCATGACCAAGTGTTTGGCTGTAGAGTGAGTGAAGCTAGCTAGTCCAGGTAGGCGGTGTGCTTCTCTTGGTTCATGGTGGGGGACCTGTAGCTAGCTATGATGTGGTAGGGTGTTTTACCTGTAATTAGTTGGACCTGGAGCAGCTCAAGAGATTCATACTGTTTAACCAGTCTAGATGTGTATTTGACTTTAATGAAGATGGATATACCTCCACCTTTGGTTCTTTCACACTCGTTTTTGGAGTCTGAACATGTGGAAGGCATTGCAGCTCATGGGTAACATACAAATGATTGGTGGTGATAAACAAAGCTGTGTATCAACAGAAAAATAATTATCTCAGAGTTTCACTGTCAGGTTCTATTCTTCATGTACTTACTTGATTTTTGTCCATATGTCATCAACACCTTTTATTACACTATTATGTCCCATAAAACCATATCAATACACGCAGCAGACTCAGAGGAGCATAGCAAACATACCTCCTAACTAAGGCATTAATTGCAACTGTAGACATACAACAGCAGCACAATAAATACATCAGAAGCACACTACTATCATGCCCCTTAAATTGTATAAGGGTGTATATTAAACTCATGAGACATTATTCAGTTAATAACAGACTTGCAAACAGACAATGATATGGTACATTTACAAAAGAGAGAAAGAAAGGGAGAAAGAAAAAAAACTCACAGTCTATTATTTTACGTCCATAATATTCCCTACATATAGGGTTACAATACATTTTGTGTAAACATAATATATGTACAAAATATTTAAATTTATCCGTATATGCCACTACTGCGATACACCAAGTATCATGTCTCCTTTCATGCAATCTTCTAGCCTTTCCTAATTATCCATGGGTCATTAGGTAATACGCTAATTATAAGTGTTCATTTCCTTATATTTTACCAGCATGGCAGAGCTTTCTATAATGGTATGAGGTACTGGTTAGTACATCTACTAGTATTGCTTAGGAATAATATGCTACCATATTATTACAGTTAACTTGTATGTACAGTAAGTGCTTTACTAATATGTGTGAAACAATATCAACTCTGTGCTACACATTGCATTTTACTATTTAATATTGTGAATGCAAATAGTCATACTGCTCAGACTACCACACAGTGGCAGATATCAGCTGCATGCATACCCAGGTATGACTGTACTGCACTGCACTGTACTCTAATTGCAATATTAAGGACATATTGAAAAAGCTAGGACATTTCTGTAACTTGTTTCCTCTTTTATTCTAGTAATATGTCCTGCATCATGCTCATGTTTATCTACAGGAATTTTTTCCCCTAAATCTGTTATGCTTATGTAAGATGTGATGACTTCTAAGGAAGTGTGGCTCTCTAAAGTCCTTCTGTTCACGATACCACACTTTTACGATGTCACCCAAGAATTTAACAGATCCCCCAGACCAGATTCAACAGCTGGTATGGTCTGGTGAAGACAGGTTAAAATAGAAGAGTGAGGATGGGGAGACAGCATTGCTGCTCACAGAGGATGGCCTGACACAGTACTGGGATGCCCAACCACCTCTGTGTTGACATCATTCAAGCTATAAAACAAGAGAAAGAAAGTAATGTTCAAAAACAAAAGGAAACTGGCTCAGCAGGGAAGAAATCCCTTTCAAGCTTAAACAAACAAATTAGAGATCCTGTCAAGTAATCCAAAGCTAGTTACAAAGCAAAAATAGCCTCCCTGGCTAAGTATAATCACAAGGCATTCTTTAACTACATCCAGAATCTAAAAGAGAATACCCAGCTATGGGCTGAACTGGTTGTGATGACACCACCCATAGTCAACTGGAGGTAATAGCCAACCTGCTAGCTGACAGATTTGGAGCAAACTTCACCCCCCTGTCCCCTCCAGTCATCCACCAAAGTATGCCTGTCACCATTCCTCAGCCTATTATCTCAAGACAGCAATGCATATTGGTGGCCTCCCAGGCTAAAAACACAGCATCAGTGGGACCAGACAACATCCTAGGTTGTCTTTTAAAGAACTTAAAACATGACCTAGCAGACTTACTTGGATCCCTGTTTATCCACAGCCTGAAAACTGGCTACATTCTGGCAGAATGGAAGACAGCAATAGTAATCCCTCTGCACAAAGGGGGACCATCAACCAACCCTGTGAATTATAGGCCCATGAGCTTGTCTAGCCTCATCTGCAAGGCTATGGAAAGAATCATTATGGACGTTATTAACAAGGACATAGGTAACCCAGTTTGGATTCGTAAAGGTAGATCATGCCTGTTAAACATGGTTGACTTCTTAGAGAAAGTCTCCAAGGGTCTGGACAAGGGAAAGACAGGGCATACTGCTTATACCACCTATCCGGACCTAGCCAAGGCATTTGACACAATCCCCCACTCATATATTACATAGAAACTCTCTCAATTGTGAATTAACCCTACAATACCAGATGGGTAGCCAAATGGCTGACAGACAGGACACACACTGTCAACGTGGGTGACTTCACCTCTAGCAAAAGACCAATCACCAGTGGTGTACCACAGGGTTCTGTGCTGGGACCCTTACTGTTCAGAATGTATTTCTTAGAAGTCCAGGCAAACTTGGAGAGCATGTGGCTGACCAAGTTCGTTGAGGTTTTCAAACTGGGAGCAATCATTGAGTCACCCAACAATGTTAATATACTGCAGACAGGGTTAATGCAGACAAGTGATTCATGCCAAAGCGACGGATTAAAGCTAAATGCAAAAAAAATACATTATTATTCTCTTTGGGAAAGCTGGCATCCCTCCTAATTACATTGTAGACAGCAACCCCCCTAAGTGTGTCTCTTAAACCTGATAAGACTTCTTTGAAGCAGTCACCAAAGCTGTAGATGAGGGTAAGGTGGTTCACACAGCCTATCTATATCACGAATAGGCTTTTGACACCATCCCCCACTCTAGAATGATAGATAAACTCACTAAACTAGGTATAAATCCCTATGTCACAAGATGGGTTGCCAACTGGCTCACTGACAAAACCCACGCTGTGAAAGTAGCAAACTCCAAATCTGACTTCAGACCAGTGACAAGTGGAGTACCACAGGGTTCAGTCCTGGGTCCTCTCCTGTTTGGTATCTACTTTTTCTGAAGTACAGGCTAACATAGAAGGTCTTTGGCTGATGGAAGTTCGCAGATGACTGCAAACTAGGAGCCATAATTTAAATTCCTAACAATGTGGACATCCTACAAAAGGGTCTCACTTAGACAGATGCCTGGTATCAAAGCCATGGCCTCAAGCTCAATGCCAAAAAGTGCATTGTCATCCCCTTTGACATAAACTCTGTAGCCATGAGCTACCACATAGGTGGTGGTCTACTTAACATTGAAAGTATGATAAGAGACCTTGGGACACAGGTGGACAGTAGTCTCTCCTTTGATAATCATATCACCACAGTAGTCAGGAAATCCTTCTACGTGGCACACCTCATCACAAATGGTTTCTCATCCAGGAATAAAAGAGGTAATTGTTTCCCTCGACTCATCACTCATTAGCCCCATTATAGAGTACAATGTCCCTTTTGGTATATACCTCACAAGACACCTACAACAACTGGAAAGGCCGCAGAAATACCTTACAAAGAGGATTAGTGGCTTCAAACAGTTGCCCTACACTGACCGTCTCAACAAACTCCAGCTTTACTCCATTGTATATCACTATTCAGAGGCCCAGAGCTGCTGGACATGCTCCACTTAAAGAAATCCCAATCCCTCTGGGCTACACACTCTAGGGACCTAAACCTTGTCACCACAATAAACAGAACATGCTGACACTTCCCATACTCTGGAACAAATTACTTATCTATATCAAACAAAGCTCCTCATTAGCACTCCAAGAAAAATCTTGATGATTGGATGGGAAGTAAGAAATTCACCCCAGGGATCACCTCTGTGGCTCTGCTCGACAGGGGCACAGAAAAATAATTTTCTTGGGTGGCGAAAGTCAGGGTACCTTTTTTGCTAGGTTTGTATAGGCCCTAGGGCCGATAGTCTAGTACCTACCTATGAATTAGCTTTTATCCAATGGGAACAACATTCAAGTTCAAATTAGTAAAACAACTTCCTTTTGCACAATGAACTTTGACCTGACATGAATTTGTTCACAAAAATAGTATACTGCAACTTAAAACCATCAGTTTCAATTGATCACCAAAAACTGTAAGTGGAATAATACTGTAAAAATATAAGCAAAAGTAAAATAATGAAATAATAAAAACAAATATATGTGTGTGAAAGTTACTGTTTGTCATTTTTGCATTTAAGTTACCTGGCACTTGCTCACTAAAGTAATTATATAAGTCAGCACTAAAAAATTAAAAGCACTACACCCTCACAAACTCCCTCTGGAGTACCTAGTATTTTTTTCAATTATAAAGAAATTCCCAATACTATTCTAGCATGTCCAAAGGTCAGTTGTCAATCTCCTCTCCAGTCCAGCTGGTGAATCTGGGAATCTTGAGGCAGTGTTACAACTGCCTCATGTACACAGACAACCCTCTCCTCCTCCCGACAAATTCCAACACATGTGAGAGATGCAACCATATAGCCAAACTGGAGGCTAAGCTCTCTGAACTCAGTACTGGTGTAACCAGTCAGGAGGAGAAGGAAACCACACTCACTACAATTCCAGTCTCACATAGACCTACCATGACAGCAAACCAAACACATAAACACACAAAAACATACTTGGAGGCTCTAAATAAAAATCTGCCTAAGCAGCAGAGACCTCCAAAGCAGACACCCAAGCAACCACTACCCCAAAACAAAACACGTGCAACACATAGCTCACAAAGCCAGTGTGCCGAACAGTCACAGCCCTTAAGGCTAAACAACACACCTGACACACTTGTAATAGGTGACTCTATCATCAGGCACACTGACGTCCCACTCACCAAGCTGAACAAGGAGAAGGTCATGGTGAGCTGCCTGTCGGGCGCTAGGATCCGCCACATAACACAAGCACTCAGGTCACTCCAAGGCAAGTACAAATATGACTCAGTCATTGTCCATGCTGGTGTGAATGACCTGAGATGTACCTCCCTGGACTACATGAAAAGAGACATAGAGGAGCTCTCTGAGCATGTAGCCCAGGCTGGTATGACCATGACCTTGAGTAGCATCTTACCCTCACCAAGAATGATGCCACAGTATGAAGACAAGATTATCAATTTCAACAATTGGCTTAAGTATTGGTGTCATTCAAAGGGGATCCAATGCCTGTCAGCCTGGGATGACATGCTCGACAAGCCACGATGCTTTGCTAGGGATGGCTTGCACCTGTCACCCCTGGGCTTTCAGATATTGGCAAAGGCTCTTGCTACCCCCATAGTGCCTTTTTTAGGCAAGGCTCAAAAGACAAACCCACCTCCATAGGTATCACAAGGGATAAGAAACTAAGAGTAATGCTACTCAACGCCAGAAGTCTAAACCTCAAGATGCACACTCGAAACTCTCCTTAGCACGGAGAACATCGATATCTGTGCAATAACAGAAACCTGGTTCAAGGCTCTGAGAGTACCCCAGCACTACCAGGTTATACCTCATACCATGCTTTTGGCCCCAAAACTTGGACCGAACCACAAAAGGAGGGGAGTATCAATATTCGTCAAAGATACCCACACCTCCAGGTTGGTGGCACAGCACGAAGCATCAGAGACTATCCATGTGCAACTAACAGTGGGTAAAACTGCCTTCCAGTTTATAGCCTGCTACAGACCACCCTCCCAAACCCAGGAACCCCACTCGGCCTTCCTGAGAACACTGGAAAATATGAAGGTCTCTCCAAACACCATTATATTGGGTGACTTCAACTACCCAACCATAGACTGGGAGCATTACTCTAGCTCCAACACCCTAGCCCAAAGGTTCCTAGAATTTATAAACTCAAATGCTATGGAACAACTTGCTACCACTCCCACAAGAGGGGAAAACATACTGGACCTGATCATCACCAACATGGGGATTCTATGCTCCAGACCAGAAGTGTATCCCTCACTGGTAAGATCAGACCATAAACTAATCTCACTGGATATTCACATCCCGACCCCACCCCATGCCCAGAAAACCACAGTGAAAAACTCCTCTAAAGCAAATTTCACACTCCTCAAAACCAAGGTGGAATCCTTCAAAGCCCCCGGGCCTGTGGATATCTGACCCAGACCAAAATCCTTTATAAACGCATTCTATGAACACCTTCAGGAATGCATGGATCATGCAATCCCAAATAAAACCAAGACCCAATCCTCCAAAGGCAGATGTCCTGTCTGGTGGACCCCTGCCATAAACAAACTATACAATAGAAGGAGGAAGCTACTACATGATAGAGCAAAATCCGAAAAAGGGATGGCATCTCTGATCAGTATTAGCAAAAAACTACGGGCACTCATAAAATTGTCTAAGGCCAGCTTCGAGAGAAAAATTGCACAGGACACTAAGGATAATCACAAGGCTTTCTTTAGTTATGTTAGGAACCTGGGTGGGAATTCCCAGATATGCTCAGAATTAGTCCAAAATGACAAAAAATACACCGAACCCACAGACATTGTCAACATCCTAGCTGACAGGTTCAGAGCAAACTTCTCCCCCCCCCCACCAAAAGGGCTAATATCTATCCCGGCAGAGTGCTGCCCCCCTGACATCTGAGATGCTCAGGTAAGAGCTGCCCTCTCCAAAGCAAGAAACACAGCATCAATGGGACCAGATGGTGTCCCTGGCTGCGTCCTACATGAACTCCAAGAAGAGCTAAACCCAAACCTAAAACTACTGTTCAATCTCAGCCTTACTACAGGATATGTACGCAAAGAGTGGCGTACAGCAACAGTGGTCCCTCTCCACAAAGGTGGTGCCTCAATGGATCCTGGAAACTATCGCCCCATAAGTCTCACTAGCTTGGTCTGCAAAGCTATGGAAAGGATCATCATGGACCTTATAAATAAAGATATTGGGGACCTGCAGACACTGGATCCTACCCAGTTTGGCTTTGTTAAGGGCCGATCCTGCCTCTTGAACCTGTTCGATTTCTTTGAGACAGTCACCAAGGCCATTGACAAGGGGAAGGTGGTCCACACAGCCTACCTGGACCTCGCAAAAGCCTTTGATACAAAACCCCACTCGGGCATTATAGATAGGCTCACCAGCTTAAATATAAACCCCTATGTCACTAGATGGGTTGCAAACTGGCACAAAGACAGAACCCACATGGCTAGAATAGCTGGAGCCATGTCAGACTCCAAACCAGTTACAAGTGGTGTCCCACAAGGCTCAGTCCTGGGACCTCTCTTGTTCGGTATATATTTCTCGGAGGTACAGGCCAACATGGAAGGACTGTGGCTGACCAAGTTCGCAGATGACTGCAAACTGGGTGCCATAATAGACTCTCCAGCCGACACAAGCATCCTCCAAAAGGGCCTCATAGAAACAGACAACTGGTGCCAGAGCCATGGCCTCAAGCTAAACGCCAAAAAGTGTATAGTCATCTCCTTTGGCAAAAACAAAGTGCCCACAAATTACCACATAGGTGGTAATCCATTAAGTACAGAAGAAGCAATTAGGGACCTGGGGACCCAAGTTGATAGCAATCTCTCATTTGACAACCATGTGGCCAAAGTGGTTAGAAAAACATTTTATATAGCCCACCTAATCATGAAGGGATTCACATCTAGATCAGGGGAGGTCATCGTGCCTCTTTACTCATCCCTCATCAGGCCCAAAATTGAGTACAATGCCCCTTTTGGGATGTACCTTACCAGACACCTGCAGCAACTGGAAAGACCCCAAAAGTACCTCACCAAGAGGATCAAGGGGCTCAAACAGATGCCGCATGCTGCCCGGTTAAAGAAACTCCAGCTCTACTCAGTGGCATACCGCCTGCTCAGAGGCGATCTGTGCCTGACGTATAAAGCCATGTCCAACCCGGAATTAATGGACATGCTGCACTTCAGAAAATCCAAATCCCATCGAGCTACACACTCGAGGGACTTGAACCTCAGCACTGAAATAAATAGGACGTGCTGGAGGGACAGATTCATAACCCAGAGGCTCCCTTCACTCTGGAATAAAATCCCAGTCCAGGTTAGGCAGAGTCCCTCATTGACTCTCTTCAAGAGGAATCTTGATGAGTGGATGGGAGATCGTAGGTTTACTCCGGGTATCACTTCTGTGTCACTGTTAGACAGAGGCACAGTATACTAACCTTGAAAAAGGGCATAGCAAAATTGATTTAATATGGGTGGCGAACGCCATACACACTCTGGCTAGGCTTATAAATGCCCTAGGGCAGATAGCCTAGTATGAACCTATGAACCTATGGTGATGTAATGAAACTGCGGGTCCTCCATCTGGTGGAAATAGTGAAAATTACACTTTCAGGGAAAACAGTTCAAAAGATATTAGAAAATACATCCTTTTAGCTATTGGCAGCTTTCATTTTTAGAAGTGGCTTAATAGAGATGTTCTCATTTAAGCCAGGAAATGTATTGGCTTCTAAAGTTACCTGCCACCACAGTTCTTAACACTCAGTTTGTGTTTCTCAAGCACCACCCTCTTATTCCTCTGTACATCCTCTAGGACAAAGGAGAATTTTGCCTTAACACATGTTTTAGTGTGCGTGAAGAGGGCATTGTTCACATTTTCATTCTGAATATCAAAATTGTATTTGTAAATTCTCCTTCTGAGTTGTCTTTCAGTTTTACCCATGTAGAATAAGCCACATAGGTCGCAGTTTGCTATATATACTAGCCCTGCCAAGTTACAATTATAATATTTCTTCCCTTCCAAACTTTTTTTCTACTCTTTACAAAAATGGATTCTTTATGGGAAATAAATGAACACTGTGAACACTTTCTATACTTAAATGTTCCCTTGTTCCTCCCCTGGGTAACAGTAACTGCATTTTTATAATTTTCTAATATTTCTGTTAAGTTCAGTCCTTTCCTGTACACAGTATTCAATTATTTCCTTTAAATCTGTAAGGGCTATAAACCTATTCCACTGTTTCAACTATAGATTTAACATTCTTACTATGTCCATTATATTCCATAATAAACAAACACCTTTCTGTAATCATTCACTTCACCAGTATGTACTCCAGTAGTGTTGTGGAAACATTATTCTTGCCTAAGATGGCTTTGAATTTCTCATTTCTCCCCTCCAGAACTTCTTTATACACTTTGTATTAAGGCATCCGAGTATCCTCTTTCCTTAAATAACTTACCAAGAAAAGAACATTCAACTTCAAAGTCATCATCCTCAGATGTCATCCTGCTACATCTTACGTACCTGCCCTTTTATAATACCTCTTTTCTGATGGTATGATGGGCACTGATGAAATGTAAGTGTGAGTTGGAGAAGGTGCTTTTCCTGTAAATTTTGGCCTTAAACTTGTTATTCCATTTCTGTATAGTGCCATCTAAGAAATTCAAAGTGTCATGAGAAATAATACGAGTAAATTTTAGAAAGTGGGTGAAATTCCCTATATATGTAATAAAGTCATGGAGCTTGTCCAAAAAAGCTGTCCACAATACACAGATGTCATCCAGAAATCTTTTATATAATGCCCAGCAGTTCTGGTATTCTGAATGATACATACATTTCTCCTCCCAGGCTGCTAGGACCATGTTGGCATAGATGGGGGCACAAGCAGCCCCCATAGCCACTCCCTGTATTTGCTGGGGAAAAAAAACTATATATTCTTCAATGGTGAATAAGAATTATTTCAGTTAATCTTAGACACAGTAAAAGCTTTTTATGGTTCTAACGCCTATTTTGAAATAAAGCTTCCTCAAACAGTTCCAAACCGTCATGGGGGAGGGGGGGTATATGTAAACAGATCTATAATGTCAAGGGTGACAAAAATTAAGTTCTCACCATACATGTCTTGTTTTATGCTCCTTAAAAAGTCCCATGAGTCCTTGGTAATTAAGTCATCACTTAACCAACTTAATTTTAATTTTAAGTCCAAATATTTTGCAGTAGGGGCCGTTTTAGAGTTCTGAGCTGCCATGATCGGTCTTGGGGGGGGGGGGGGGTCTGTTTCACATTTGTGGATTTTGGATAGTCCAAAAATGGCTGGGACCATACACCTTTCATTCCTCATATAGTTGTAACTATCCATGACCAAAATCCTTTCTAACAGCATATCATTCATGGCTAAGTCAATTTTTTGATAGGATATGTGTATTTCATTTTTGGATACTCTGTTGTATTTGTTAGTGTCTACTAAAATTTCCATACATTTTTCCTTCATATAACAGTGTCCATCAAAACAGCACCTCCTCCCTTATCAGGCTTCATTACCCTTACTTTTTTTCCTTGCTGATCTTGTGTAATATTTCCTTTTCCCCCACCGACAAGTTGGACTTGCTTTTTGTTTAGAGAAGGCTTTCCTAAATTTCCTACTCTACTACCATTTCAAAGTTTTTTAGTTGGGGATGCAGGGGTGTATAGGTACTTTTCTTTTTAATTACATCTTTGTCATTTCCTGAGTTATGGGGGAAGATTAATTCAAAACCAATGTTCCTGACTAGCATTTTTAAATCTCCTGACTAGCTTTTTTAAATCAAGCATTGTTTTGGTTAAGTCACCCCTTTGTGTGGAATAAACTTAAATCCCCTTGCATAATAAACTGAAATGGTCAAGGGTAAGTTGTACACTGCTGTAATTAAAAATGCTGAAATCATCATAAATGAATTTAACATTATCTGTAATAATCAGTTGTTCAGGTAGTATGGACTGACAATATGGTATATATATATATATATATATATATATATATATATATATATATATATATATATATATATATATATATATATTTACTATCAGATTGCGAGCGTCACTTTCGAGCGTTGTATAGTCGAACGCATAAGGTCTGAAACACAAATGTCGAAGACAGTATAATCAATCGAGGAACGGTTTTACCATGGGTCGAGGTAGGTGTACAGTATAATACCCTACTACAAACATCCTCCCTACCTTGACCCATGGTAAAACCATTCCTCGATTGATTATACTGCCTTCGACATTTGTGTTCACCTTATGCTCGACTATACAACGTCACAAAGGACGTCGCAATTGATAGTAAACCATATATATATATATATATATATATATATATATATATATATATACACAATATAAAATAATTAAACACCATTAACACTGAACTATGTAGTAAGAAAATCCTTCTATGTGGCACATCTTATAATCTTATAAATAGAGGCATCGCACCTATATCTAAGGATGTTGTAATTCCATTATACTTGGCCCTCATCAGACCAATAATTGAGTACAATGTTCCCTTTTGCATGTACCTCACCAGACACCTGCAACAACTGGAGAGACCACAGAGGTTTCAGTGATGGTTTAATAAAGATGTTTCTTGTTTAGAAAAAAAAAAGAAAAAAAAACAAAGAAATTACAGGGTACACAAACAAGTCTTATGTGGAAAGACTGAAAGCCCAGTCACTGTATTCTGTCTCCTACAGTTTTCTAAGGGGTGACCTGTGCCTGGCTTACAGGGTAATCTCTGACCCGACTCTGATGGAAATAGTAAATCAAACTGCAGGAGGGTTACTCACTCCAGGGATCTCAACCTAGCCTCTGAAATGAACAGGTCATGCTGGAAAGACGGATATATCTCCCAAAGACTGCCACTTCTCTGGAACAGGTTTTCAGTTCATGTGAAACAGAGACCCCCCCAACCCTCTTCAAATGCAACCTTGATCAATGCATGGGTGACCACAAATTCACTCTTGGGGTGGCGCCCATGTCCCTCCTGAACAGAGGAAGTTGGTATTAACTACCATAGACCATTAGTTCTGTGAGCTTCACTCACCTAACTACCGACAGTGGGGGCTACTCAGGATAAATATGGCTAGGCTTGTAAGGGCTCTAGGGCCATTAACCAAGTAACTCCTATGAACCTATAATTGTCAGCCAGAACCATTTTGTTTCCTTGGATAAACAAGCATACTGACAGCATAGGTAAGTAGGTCACTTTAGCTTTACTGGTATTTATTCCTGTACTTCTTGTTAACCTGGGTGCCACTATCTCACTGCTCCCCACCACAGCTTCATCACTCTCTCCTCATCTATTCAAAACTAATACTCCTTTTAACAGTCCGAGTAGCCCCAAACCATTTTCACTTTCCTAATTACTTCACTTCTCAATCTTATAAGTCACAATCCGCAGTAAAAACCAAACGGTGCTGGCAAGAGTTACCTCCAACAACAATAAAATGAACAGTAAAAAACAAAGCAGGAGGTAGCAGCCATGGCTATATAGAATAACAGCTTTATTAGTAAAAGAGGTGAGCGCTTTCGTGGCACCAACCACTTCATCAGACAATCAAAGAAGAGTAAAGCACAGCATTTATACCAAGCTTATCATTGCCATCAACTACCCAATTAATCCTTAAAGCCATATATTTAGTATAAAAAGTTTTATATCTAGTGTGAAAAATTTTAAAAGCTTAAAATTAAAAACAGCTCAACAATAGAAGCAGCATATTATATCATACAACTTAATACATACAATATAAAGTATAAATATATAAAAGTATAAAAAAGTATAAAAGGTCGAGGGGGGAGGGGGGGTACTACCTACTATTTCTTTAAATCTCTATTTAGAAGAATGGGTTTAATATTGATTTTGTCATTCAGGCCTACCCCAATGTTAGCTCGTAGCCTTATAATCCATTCTATTTCCCTAGTTTCTACTCTATTCCTAACATCTCCACCTCTATTGTCAGTATAGACCTTATCTATTACTAAAAATAAAAATTTGTGTATCTCATCATGGTTCCTCACATGCCTGCCTAAGGCATTTGTCTCTATTTCTCTGGTGATATCCTATCTATGCTCCCTCATTCGGTCTCTCAGCCTTCGTGTTGTCATTCCAACGTAGAAGGCAGGACAGACTGTGCAGTGTGCCAAGTATATAATATTCATACTGTCACAGTTAGCTAATATTCTGAAGGTAAACTCCTTCTTTAGATCTGAATGTAGAAATCTACTTCCAGTGTCAACGAAGGTGCAGTAATTACATTTATTGCACTGGAAGGTTCCATATCTGACTGCATTTTCTATTCTTGTTTCCATGGGTTGTGGTCCACATAATAATCTTTTTATAGATTTTTTTATTCTTAAAAGCAAATCTCGGGGTCTCACCTACCAGCCTTTTAACATCATCATCATCAGCACATAGTATATTCCAGTTTTTTCGATAAACTTCCTGTAAAGATCTAATGTTACACGAGTAGGATACTTGTACTCTCATGTGTTTCAGACTAACAGTTCCTCCATCTATGATGGTATACATATCTGAAAAGTATGACTTACCTGTTCCTTCCCTTGCCTCAGATAGACCCACTAATGACTGTTGTACCTCTTTTTCACTGTACCCTCTATGTATGAACCTTTCCTTCAAGTTCTTGATCTCTTCCTCATACTTAGTTTGATTAGCTGTGAGTCTATACCGACAATAGAGGTGGAGATGTTAGGAATAGAGTAGAAACTAGGGAACTAGAATGGAAGTGCCACGAAAGAGCTCACCTCTTTTACTAATAAAGCTGTTATTCTACATAGCCGTGGCTGCTACCTCCTGCTTTGTTTTTTACTGTTCATTATAAGTCACAATATTTTCATAGCTGTTGTACTACTGACATATCATACTATATTTCTTCATCAACCACCACCTTCCCCCTTTCTAATATTTCCATGGTTAAACTGCCTCTTCTTTTCATTATTTTAATTGTTAGAAATTGCAGGTAATACTTTAATAGATTTTCAGTGTTTTATCTGTCTTTGTTATATACAAGCCTATGGCTATTTCTAATGAATGTTCAGTACTGTATACCCATGCATGCTATGCACGCGCTCTGTTCCTTAATAATGTTTATATAAGCTATTGTAATTTGTTTCTGTCACGTATGTACACATCAATATTTTGCATTCCTTCTGATATCATTCAACTGTATTTTATGTACATGTCAAAACTGTTGTTAAATGTAAAGATTTTCTCAAAGTCAAAGTAAACTTTACTTGGCGATCAGCTATGCACAGCAGTGCAAGCTGAACAAAATTACATTGCTTTGGTCCCCGTGCAAAACATAACAATGATTCAGAGCTTTGGCAGCATTTACAAACAATGCAATGGCATGGCTATGGGCACCTTGTGTGCCAATAGCTACGCCAATGCAGTTTTAGTAACATGGGAGGTTGAATATTTGTTGAATTGTCCATGATAGCAACCTAATATATTGTATTACTGTAGATTGGTGGATGACCTCTTTGTTATTTGGAATGGTACTACTGAAACATTTAATGAGTTTGAGAAGTATTTAGGTAATAGTAGTCGATATTCGACCTTTACATCAACTGTTTCTCAATATGAGTTGAATTATTTGGATGTGACCATTAAGGTAGATGAAACCAGTGGTGAAATATATGTTACTCTATATAAGAAATAATGTCATATTAACCATCTATTGAGGAAGGAAAGTATGCATCCCCAACATATATTTAAAAATGTTATACGGAATCAAATCTTTAGAGCCTCAAGGTTGAATGTAAGAGAGGAAGACTTTGAGACGAATATAAATACAGTTATAGTTGATTTTAAGGATAGCGGGTATAATGAAAGGACATTATTACTAATATTATGGAAATTAAGGCGATGAGGAATACAGTAGCCAAACTTTACTTCTCAGAAGGACGTGTTAGAAATAGGGCACATGATATGAACAGGACTCAAGTAAGCTGTTTGAGGGTACCATTTTCCTATACTAATAATATCTCAGACTACATAGATATTATACATAGACATTGGGCTATACTGACTGCGGATAAGGAAGTAGCTCTATAGATATGGAACCAAAATTTATATTTAGGAATAAGAAGTCTCTCAAACGACGACTCTGTTATCCGAGGAATTTTAATAGTATAACAGTAGCAATAGGGAATGAGACCCTGTGGGAAATGCTCATATTGCATATAAATAGATACAAGTTCTGAATTTTATCATCCAGACCAACAGAGAATGTATAGACTTGGAGTCAGTACTAGTTGTGAGAATAAACATATTGTTTACCTAGCCTGCTGTCTAGAATGCTTTAAGTTTTATATTGGAAAGACTGACAGGACTTTAAAAGAAAGGATAAGAGAGCACGTGTATCATATTAACAAGAAGAGCAGGATTAACACTTTAGGTAAACATGTGATGGGCACTGATTCCAAACATTCTTTTAAGTTTTTAGTGATAGGTCAAATAACAGAATAGTTGAGGGGAGGGGACATACATAACAGCACAGAGGAATTAGAAGTCACCGGATCGTCAGACTTAGAGGGGATGCAGGTCATGGCTTGAATGAGCAAGTTCCACTCAAGCCGAAACTGAGGTCGAGAGCCCTACGTAGATAGGCCTTTGTGCATCATTCTTTAATGGGTTTTATATATACATATACATGTATATGTTGTTTTTTATATACATTTTTAAGCAGAGGTACACATACATGAATATATTTATATAGGAAGACTTATAAGTGTTGTTTTATATTTTCTAATGTGTATTTTATTTATTGATTTATAATGATTGATCATATGATGAGTAGCAAATCATGGAATTTGTATTTCAATTATATTAGCATGATGTTTCAGTGTTGAGTATACACCTGATGAAGCAATTTGTGAAAGCGCTTGTGTTTTACTGTGGTCATTAAACTTTTTATCCTGGAACCTGGAGCCTTGCCTGATTCTGTTTGTTTCAAATTGTTATGTGGACTATTTTACATTTTTTGGCATTAGGTACCTGGTGATTTGTGGCTGTTTTCATTTATTTATAATGAATGTTCAATACTGTATAACCATGCATGTTATGTGCATGCTCTGTTCCTTAATAATATTTATATAAGCTACTGTAATTTTTTTCTGTCACGTATGTACACTTACCAATATTTTGCATTCCTTCTGATATCATTCAATTGTATTTTATGTACATGTCAAAACTGTTGTTAGATGCAAAGCTTTTTTCAAAGTCAAAGTAAACTTTATTGTCGATCAGATATACACAGCAGTGCAAGCTGAACAATATTACGTTGCTTTGGTCACCGTGCAAGACATAACAATGAACACATAGTTTGAATGACAGTAACATTAATGCAATACACTAATAATTAAAATATTAACAACACTATTACCACAACTGGACAGGAAGACATTAGACAGTATTATACTAGTAAGTATTGCAAAGACTGTCCCCTGGATTCTCAAAAGCTTGCACTGAGTGCAAGATTGGATTGGTGCAGGAGCTCAAGCAGGTAATATTCTGCTGTGCGATCCAGGAACAACCTGCAGGGACGTGCACGAGCGCTCCTGCATTAATCGTACACGGACTAAGTCCTGGTATGCAAATCACCCCATTTGCAGGTGAAATCCATGCAAATGAGGTGAATTTGCAATCCGGGAAGCTCGCAACAGTCCGTGCAAGACTAGTGCAATCTGCAGAAATGTACTCGGTTAGTAACCGAGTACATTTCTGCAAAATCCAAAACAGAGCTATGACAGCTCCATATAAAGGCTGCATATCATGTAGTAAGCATGCCAATGGCCAAGTATAAGGCCATTGGCATTGCAAACAGCAAACAAAATTAAAAAATCAACTTTTATTTTTTTGTAGCCGACCTCAGCTGTTTAAGCGTAGGGCAGTGGCACGCAAACAAGATCGGGGGAAAATAATAAAATAAACCTAAAATAAGCATTCTGGCTAAAATCAGTATTCTGCCATGCAAGTCAATGGCAGGCAGAAGACAACCTGGCCAGTGAGTAGTGGTTGCTAAGGGGGAGGCTCAGTGTGAGACATGTAACTATGCGTTAGCAGGCAATCCTATAAAAATGAGGGGAAGGATAGTAAATCCCAGTTCTCCTCAGCATGTGAGTCAGGTCCCAACAGTGTAAGAGTAGGAATTGCTTGGTGCAAGCCTAGGAGGTAGGTAATATCATCAGGGGTGTGTGTGTCAGGCATATTGTAAGCAGACTGGAGCCCTGTGGCTTGGGTTTGCTCCTAGCTTAGCACAGCTAAGCTAGGAGATGTGTCTAAACCTGCCTAGCACTCTTTACAAAGGCTAAGTGGGTGTGCAGGCCACGCACTGGGTTTTACAGGAAGAAAAAAGAAGTTAAACTAGGAAATAGTAGCACTGTGCACATTTGAGCACTCTGCGCGGCATGCACACAGGCGGAGGCAATGGGAAGGGAAAACAGCAGTAGGAAGGTAATCAAGTAGAACTATCTTAGCTGGCAGGTGAAATGTATCAGATTCAACCAATTACACAGGCAGCAGACCATCCCAGCCAAGAACACTACTATAAACTAAGCAAACACCTTCCCTTCTGGTTTTTCCCACACTCTACACCACTGGTGTATACAGGCGGGGACATTTTAACAAACAAACCTACAAAATGAGAAGGACTGCAGCAGGCAACATAGAACAACATGTGCAAGAGGCTAAGGGTGGTGAGGATGTGAATGCTGCCGAACAACTCACAGTGAGGAGATGGAGAAGAGTGTACTGATCCAGGGTAACCTACCAGGGGCTACATGAGCTGGAGATAGTGGAGCACTATGGGGTGGACAGAGACCTCCTACTGCAAATTGTTGAGCTGTGCCGGCCACACCTGACACACCAAACTGACCGAGGTGAACCCATTCCAGTGGATACCAAGGTATGTGTAGGCCTAGGTATACTAGCCACAGGTACCTCCCAAAGCACAACTGGGGATATCATGGAGATTTCACAGGCATCAGCATCCAGAGTATTCCACCAGTTTCTGGATGCCATGTCAGCACATGCCAGTGAGCACATATATTTCCTCAACACCCATGAGGTGTTGACCAGCAATAAGCATCTCTTCCACCAAATAGCAGAATACCCTGGGGTAGTGAGTGCTATAGACTGCACACACATATGCATCAAAGCACCACCCGGTGAGCAAGGTAGGGCCTACATCAACCCCAAGGGCATCCCCTCCATCAACTGCCAATTCATATGTGATGCCCAGGGCATTATAATGAATGTGTGTGCTGGCTGCCCTGGAAGCTATAACGATTCTCACATATGGCATCTGATGCAGCTGTACCAGAGATTTGCCAATGGGGACACCCCCCTACGGTCACCTAGTGGAGGATGCTGGGTACTCACTGGAGCCATGGCTGATGACATCCATCAGAAATGCACACACACCTGAACAACAACGCCATAATGAGGCACACGCACAGGCCAGAGAGGAGGAGAGCAGAGAGTGCATCAGTGAACAAAAGAGCAGATCCGAGGCAAGTAGACTAGCGGGAATGTCACTCAGAAATTGAGTAGAAGGAAGCAGGAGGTTTGCTAGAGCTTGAAGCTAAACAGGGCACAGATAGTTAAAAAGTAATACTGGCAGAATTTAAGACTGGGAACAGGGCAGAGTTAGGCTAGTAGTAGTACTGGCATACATTAAGGTGTAGAAAAAGCAGGAAAGCTGCCACCTAGTGGCCAGAACAGGTATTTACAGGGGTAGATCACGGGTACTCAGGGGAAGTGGGAAGGGGCCTGGAAGGTTGAGAAAGGGATTTAAATCCATGGTAGGCTGCTAGCTGATGCTCACCGGGTTGGTATACAATAAGGCACAAGTAGTTATGTCTAATATACAGTAGGGTACATACACTTAATATTACATCTGGGCAGGGATGTAATTGAAGCACAGCAGGGGTCCTTAGTGATGTCCGTTCAAGGGCAGGAATCCAAGCAGAGGACTGGGAGACACCTGGGTGGAAATGATTCAGCAGGGATAAACTGTAAGGAAAAAGGAATATTTAAGCAGATGTAAATCTTAAGTACACAACTACAGTAGTGAGAAGAGGGATAAGGAGAGACAGGAACAAGTAGGTATGAGGTAGTGAGCTGTCAAGAGAGAAGGCTTAGGAAAAGAGGAGTAAGCAGGAGGGAAAGTAGCAATACAACAGTTCACCAGAGATAAAAGCAAAGCAGTTCAGAACAGTTAATCAAGGTAGGGCAACTAACAGTTCATAGCAAATAAGCATAGGTATTACAACACAGTTCATGCTAACAGCTCTATTATAAACAACTAATAGTTAGGAGTTAATACAAACACATCTAGAGAAGATTAAATGAGTTGAATACAGAAACATTTAGGGAAATTAAATGTCAGGGCTGCACATATGTATTTTACTGCAGAGTTGCCAAACAAGTCCTCAAAGATGGAGCACAAATAATATATCAATGGAGTTGTTACAGAGTAGCACAGGTAAGTAGTAACTCACAAATGTAGATGCCATTACAAATGCAGCAGCACCTAAATCCTCAAGGGATTATCCAGACAAAGCATCACAAGCTAGTACAGTAGCAAGAGACAGAAAAGATTGAATATGGCTCAAATTGCTGGTATAGCGGTGGTGAAAGACGTTTTTTGTGGCAGGCATAAAAAAACACAAAAAAGTACAGGGGCGAGTCTAGTCACATAATCAGAAAGTAACCACTATAGGAGAAATTATTGAATATGGCTCAAATGTTAGTACAGCAGTGGTGAGAAATGTTTTATTTTTATTTTTGGCAGTGATACAAGGGGCTAAATGAATTATGTGCTAGGAAAATAACAGTAAAGCCATTTCAAATGCAATAAAACAAAACATACAGGAGCATTCAAAATGCAATAAAACAAAATAATACAGGGGCGAGTCTAGTCATGTAATCGAGATGTAACCGCTGTAGGAGCTATGTTCAATGCAGGGAACAAGTACACGGCTACTGTTAGCAGTGGTGGGAAGACAAATTGTTTGGCTATGTCTTCAAAAACCAGTATAGTAGTGGATTGAAGCAGTTTCCATGGCAAAGACACACGGGTAAAATGCGTAGAGTCTGCATCAAACAAAGAAGGCACAGGAGTGAGTCCTAGCACTTTCCCAAATGTTATCAGTCTCTGCAATGCATGAGATCACTGTGATTGCAGAAATTGATCACCTCCTCAAGCAAAGACTTCCGAGGATCAGGTCTGGGCACTTACTCATTCATAGTCAGCAACAAAAAAGTGCAAGTTTGCATGGCATGCAAACAGACCCACCGAAGCAAGGGGGTGCTTACTGCCAGGGACAGGACAGTGGCAGAGGCTAGAATGCAGCTCTAGCTAGCTTATCGCTCAAGCTGGAAAACCAGAGGTTAACCCTAAGCAGGCACTGGACCCAAGCCACATGTGGAGATTAGAGAGTCAGCAGCTACACCATACACCTTTATAGGGCAGAGAGCAATAGCAGAGGTATTTTAAAAAAAGGGTTAAGAAGTACTTAGAGCTACACAGTTCATTTTAGAGAGAAATTCCACAACAAACAAAACAAACCAATATTCTCAGGTAATAGTCAATGCTAAATAACACTCACCCTTAAGCGGAGCCAGCAGCCTACAGAGTACAGGACTGGAGGGGTTAAGAGGGAATTTAAAAATGGTACCACGAGCCAGAGCAGAGTAATATAGATTTGGGAGGGGCGAGAGATGGATGAAGAGGAGGTGGGTGGAGAAAGAGTAGGGGAAGGGGAGGAGTTAAAGCAAGAAGGAGGCGAGTGAGTAGGATGCAGGGGAGGGAGTAAGGCAAGAGTGCGAGAGTAGAGCCAGAAAGGAAGTAAGGAGGAGGAGGGGGGAAGGAGAAGAGAGTTTAAGGGAAAGAGGGGGAAAGAGGCACTGAGAAAAAGTGGAAATGAGTAGAGTCAGAGAGGAGGAGAGCAGAGAGTGTATCAGTGAACAAAGGAGCAGATCTGAGGCAAGTAGATTAGTGGGAATGTCACTCAGAAATTGAGTAGAAGGAAGCAGGAGGTTTGCTAGAGCTAGAAGCTAAACAGGGCACAGATAGTTAAAAAGTAATACTGGCAGAATTTAAGACTGGGAACAGGGCAGAGTTAGGCTAATAGTAGTACTGCCATACATTAAGATGCAGAAAAAGCAGGAAAGCTGCCACCTAGTGGCCAGAACAGGTATTTACAGGGGTAGATCGCGGGTACTCGGGGGAAGTGGGAAGGGGTCTGGAAGGTTGAGAAAGGGATTTAAATCCGTGGTAGGCTTCTAGCTGTTGCTCACCGGGTTGGTATACAATAAGGCACAAGTAGTTATGTCTAATATACAGCAGGGTACATACACTTAATATTACATCTGGGCAGGGATGTAATTGAAGCACAGCAGGGGTCCTTAGTGATGTCCGTTCAAGGGCAGGAATCCAAGCAGAGAACTGGGAGACACCTGGGTGGAAATGATTCAGCAGGGCTTAACTTAATATTAAATCTGGGCAGGGATGTAATTGAAGCACAGCAGCAGTCCTTAGTGATGTCCGTTCAAGGGCAGGAATCCAAGCAGAGGACTGGGAGACACCTGGGTGGAAATCATTCAGCAGGGATAAACTTTAAGTGGAAGTACTCCTTGAAGGCGTAGGCCGAGACGTCAGAGTAAATCAATTTTGGAATAAATCATTTTTTGGTGGATCCTTTGTTGTTTCTTCCTTGGTGTGTTCCTGGTGGTTTTACTTACATAAACTTTAAGTGGAGTCAGCAGCCTACACAGTACAGGACTGGAGGGGTTAAGAGGGAATTTAAAAACACATGGAGGCCATGTCTGCAAACACCAGTGGACCAGACATATCTGGCAGTTGCAGTTGTTAGTGCAGACACTCGTCAGTATGCACCATTCATGCCTTGCACACACAGTGGATAGGAATACAGACATATATGTCAAGACTACACACTATAATAAGCCAAAGGTAGACATACATAGATGTGTGGGACAGGGTGACTGTGACAAGGAGCCATCCAGGCCTGTCCCACCCAGCACACAGCCAAAGGGCCCCAAACACATGAGGTGCATGTGTCGCTCACTGCAGATACTAGCCACCAGTATCTGTCAGCATTACAGACTATGTGGTGCACGTGCCAGCTGTGCTACATGACTGTACAAGGAAGTAGTTATCTAGCAGCTGCATACACGTACCTGTGAAATATGACCCTGTGTGTGCCTGCATGTGGCATGTCAACCCCTAGATGAATGGGTTATGGCCTATGCACACACACTGCCCTCCCCATAGCCCTACTATGACAAGCCTGCTGAAGTCATCCAATGTGAAATACACCTTTGGGAGAGTTGTAGCCCAGTAATCTCTGTGGCGCATCCCATAACTGTGTACTGTTGTAGTGTGATAAACTAGTTACGTAGGAGTTCTTACCCCAGACTTGGCAACTGTGTGTCTGTGTGTGTGTTTGTGTGCATGTCTGTCTGACCCTGTCTGGTAGAGAGCAATGCTTTTTGGGGTACTCACACTTCTTACAATTCATATACTCAACTTTGGCAAGTGTGATAAAGTAGCTAGGTAGCTGTTCTAATCGCAGACATTGCAAGTGTGTGTGTGTGTCTGTCTGACCCTGTCTGTGTAGAGAGCAATGATTTTTATGGTACTCACACTCCTTACAATTCATATACTCAACTTTGGTAAGGCTGCTGATGCCACCCACCTAGAAATACACCTCTGGGAAGGTCGTAGCCCAATAATCTCTGTAGCGCATGCCATAACTGCGTACTGCTGTAGTGTGATTTAGAACTGTGGTAGGGTTCCATCCCCACCCATGGCAGTTCTGGATGTTTTGTATGTGTTTCAATGTCTGTGTATGGAGCAATGCATTATAGGCTAGTCACACTCAGTACATTTCAAATTGCTTACTTTGGCAAGCCTGCTGATGTCATTCATTGTGAAATACACCTTTGGGGAAGGCATTTTCCAGTAATCCCTGTGGTGCATCCTATAACAGCTCCATGCTGTAGTGTGATATAGACCTCTGTCAAGGGTTCTATACCCACCCATGTTGGTTGTGGATGTTTTGTGTGTGTGTGTCACTGTCTGCGTAGGAAGCAATGCATTTTAGGCTAGTCACACGCAGTACATTTCAAATGGGCTACTTTGGCAATCCTGCTGATGTCATTCGTTGTGAAATACACTTTTGGGGAAGGTGTTCGCCAGTAATCCCCATGGTGCATCCTATAACAGCTCCATGCTGTAGTGTGATATAGACCTCTGTTAGGGATTCTATACCCACTCATGTCGGTTGTGGTTGTTTTGTGTGTGTGTGTGTCACTGTCTGTGTAGGGAGCAATGCATTTTAGGCTAGTCACACTGACTACAATTCGAATGGCCTACTTTGGCAATCCTGCTGATGTCATCCAATGTGATATACACCTCCGGGGAATGAGTACTCCAGTAATCTCCATGGCGTGTACTATAACTGCGTAGTGATGTTTTGTAATAAACTAGTTAGGTAGGGGTTCTACTCCCAGACATGACAGGTGTGTGTGCGTGTGTATGTTTGTAACTCATATCCTGTGTGGAGGTAGTTGTGAGTCTGTGGCCAATGTGGAGCGGGTTTTGCATATTTCTTATATGGTGACCCTACTATATATCACAATGTCCACCATAAAGGGATAACAGATGTGAAATAGCTGAGAGGCTGGGGTGCAAAGCCATACCCATACATGTGACATCAAGGCCAGGCAATCACAGTTAGCAACCCCAGTATTACCCAGAGCACACTCTCAACCCATTTCTCATACACACACAAATGCCTAGGCAACAGCCAATATGTGGGTAGTACACTGCATATTAGCCACTGATAGTAACTATGGGGTGATAGCTGTGGGCTGCAGAGGGCATGGCACCCTGTCCATCTGTCTAATATGCACGTACATGCAGACAGTGCACCTTCCCCATGTTCCCCAATGGACACCTGCAACACCTGTGGTGCCATCACATATGAAATTCCCCACACAACGTACTCGCATGTAAGGCAGGTGTAAAGGCCAAAAAAAAACCAATACAGAACTCAAAATGAGGCCAGCGCCAAAAGGTGAGATAAATACTGTATATTAAATGCAGAAAGGCAAAAAACATAAAAATCAGACCGGTTTCGGACCCAAGGCCTTCTTCAGTGATACACTACTGACATTCAAAGAATACTTAAATAGTATTCTAAATGAATCAATTAAGCACATCAACCAGTATTTAAAAGCGCAGTATAATAATAGGAGATATATTCAATCTATATACAAAAAAAATTCAAAGATGGTCATTCAAGCCAGGGGAAAACAAACCCCCTAGTTTAATAATCCAAGCCCTCTCCTTATTATTTAATATACCATGCCATCCCATTTTCCTGGATCTACCCCCTCAGATTTTATCAATGATAGTAAAATGAAATTTAGCTGTTTTGTGATTTAGAGCATGTTTATATAGGGCATTGGTCAAACACTGGTTTCTCATGTCACCAAAATGTTCTGACATTCTAATCCTGACTGGCCTTGACATCTGTCAAACATAAAAAGCAGAACAGGAACATGTGGCCAAATAGACCACCCAATCCGTACCACAATTACCAAAACATTTTATCTGATATACCCTACTAGTATTTCTACTAGAAAATTCTTTAGTTTTAAGCATGTGTATGCAGAATGGGCAGAGCCCACAGGGAAAAGACCCCATCAATTTGTCCCGTTAATGTAATTTGTTGACCAAAACCTGTTCCAGTGTACCCAGTTTTAAAGTGATTAAAGTATGAGCCCAAATTACAGCCTCTACGGTATGAAAATAAACATTCTGGAGTCAGTATCTTAGCTAACTCTTGATTAGCCAAAAAAATGTTCCAATTATTCTTTATAACATTCCTAATAGCAATGATGTTCCTTCCATAAGTTGTCACAAACCTAATCACCTCCTCCTCTGTGCCTGATTTTACTTGATATTCCAATAATTTGTCTCTCTCTTGTTCCTGAGCCCAATTACTAGCTGTACTAACATACCCTGGCTTATATCCCTGGTTACGGAACCTTTTTATGAGGTCCTGTTGATGGTATTCGTAGGTACCTTGATCTGAGCAGATTCTCCTCACTCTCAAAAACTGGGATTTGGGTATATTTCTAATGGTATGATGGGGATGTAAACTAGTTGCCTCCAGTAAACTATTATACGGAGGGTATTTACGAAACACTTGTGTAGACAAAGCATGATCTGGATTACGTGTTATACGAACATCCAAAAAATGGATCTCCTGATCATGCATATTAAGTGTAAACTCCATCCCCCATTTGTTCTCATATAAATATTGGACAAACTCTAGTAAATATGTAACATCACCCAGCCAAATCAACCAACAGTTGTCAAGGTACCTACGCCAAATATCCATGTCCCCTAAATAGATGTTATTTAATGGGTCATAGATAAGATATACTTCTAGGTACCCCATAAAAAGGTCCACATAAATGGGATATTTTAAGGCATCCAACAATGGGGAATATTTGTATACAGGGCGGTAACATCTAACGTGCACATCATCCAACCCGGTTTCAACTGTGAATCAGACAAAATCTGGAGAAACTGAGTGGAGTCCTTTAGTCTTGAATGGACCATCTTTAATAAAGGCTATAAATACTGTGTAAGAAATACTGATAGGGGTTCCATCAATGAGCCCCTGCCAGATACTATGGGTCATCCTGGTGGTTTCTCCAAACATTTATGAATTTTAGGTAACAGATAAAAAATCTGCCTCTGAGGATCATCCACCAGTTGTCGTTTAGTTGCCACATCAATAATCCCCTCCTCTACAGCAAGTTCCAAAAAATAATCTATTTATTTTTTGAACTGCATGGTGGGATCAAGTGGACTTGACATGTAGTATCTGGAATCATATAACTGTCTGAAGGCCTCATTCAATAGTATTGCATGTCCATGACTACAACTGCTCCTTCTTTGCCAGCTGAAGTAATGACAATATCGGAATTATTTTTCAAATTAATTAATGCTTGTTGTTCCTTCTCTGATAAGTTGTGGCCTAACATGCATGAATCACATTGTTTAAAATGCAAATCTTTAAGACAAGACTCCTGAAATACAGAAACAAATTTGTCCATAGGAGGCTGGAAACTAGATTTTCGAAACCGAAAATCTGTACTTATCCGACTTTTATCTTGTCCACCAAAAATAGTTTTAAATTTAACAGACAGCAAAATGCCAGCACATCACTGACTACAGTATATTCATTCAGAAAAAAAACAGGAACATATGATAGTCCTTTATTGAGTAGTTGTAATTCTACATTAGTCAGATCAACAGAGGAGATATTGTGTACATTAAAAACTTCAGTTATTGAGGTATGAGGACCTGTAACAATGTTTCCACATTTTTCACTCTTTCTATGTTTTCTACCACTCCTGCATTGTTTAACCCTAAATGGTCATCCACACCTCTAGATTTTTTATGCACTGGGGACCCCTGAATGAGTACTTGTTCAATTTTAGTAACAGACGAATCCTCCACTGACGTGCTACTATAATGTGTCTTAGATATCTTTAAAATAGATCTAGGTCTCTTCTTCCTAAGTTTCCCCACACTGGGCTGCCCATCAAAAAACTTGACCTTTTTTTTTTAGGGCCAAATGGTTTACCCTTATTGTAATCTGTCAGATCCCTTTGAAATGTCTGTATTTTTTTAGTTTTTAAGGTTTTTTCCAAGGATAATAAATCCTGAGAAAGTTTTGTCAAACATAACTTGTACTGGGTTTGGCCATCAAAAGCTTTCACTTCCTCACAAATTTGTTTAATCTCATTGGTATTTATCACTATGATATGTTCATAAAAGGAAGAAAGAACACTAACAAAGGACATTGTAGCTTGTTGCTGGACAGATGCCCATTCTTCCATCAATAAATCATCAGGAGCACTAACAAAGGGTTGTGTTCATATTCTTAATCCCCTTGGTGTAATATTTTTTGTTTGATATGCCCTAAATAACTTTAAGTGCCATACATTAGTCCTGAGTGAAAACATGCTTTTAGTAAGCTTTCCAAACAAATCCCTACAAATGTTGTCCGGGTCCCTTGTGTTACTATCCATACTTGCACTCTGATCCATAAGCCCAAAAACTTGCAAATCATCCTTGTCAGATGACAGTCCCTTTAAAATAGTAACCAAATCCATAATCTTCAAAAATATAACAAATGTATATAAAAAATAATAAACATATAACTGGGCATTCGATACGTAATACCCCCTTTCCACTTCAGGATAGTGTGCACAGTAACAAAAGTTGTTATTAACACATTTTAACATCCCAGTATAAATGGATTCCAACTGCCTACACTAATCTGCGAAATATAACAACAGACAATATATACAAACAATTTCCCTATAATGAGTAGTTTTCCATCACAATTGTACAACAATACCAAATAAATATTGGTAAATTTATGATTGCTTAAGTTGTACCAAATTTATTATACAAAACTTTTAAACACCATACAGAATGAATAGGTGTATCAAGGAGCTATACACGGCCTGGAAATCAAAAAACACAAAATGACAGATCAGATCAAAACATCATATTTCAGATTCCACCTTGATACTGTGAAATTTTACTTGGACAAATCCCTAAATAACAGTTTGGTACTGTGGCATTGTCTATATTAAGAAGCACATACCTACATAAAGTTTACTGAATGGTTATAACCATAATAGATGGAATGCATAGTGTTCAAAATCATAGTTTTGGCAAAAACCTTATATTATGGTCAGAGCCAATTGTATTATAAAAAACAGTAAATAACACAATCGGAAGACAAGCTTCCAAATTATGTAATAACTAATATACTAGTCTCAAATACCGGAGCTTAATAATAAACACTCCCATATGGTCAATATTAACCAACCAAATAAGCTTCAGATATTATAAATGTTATAGTGCAAGAACAACCCAGCCCCCAAAACAAGTCAACATTCACAATCTGTTGAAAAAATGGTGTTCAAAAAGACCTACAAGTAATTCACATTTTTAATTACAACAGCCCAAAGAATAAGGGCTGCATCCACAGATTTATGTTAAACAAATGACTGGAATGTTCATACTCCAACAGCACCAATGAAATACAAATATATGTCCATAAATGCTCCCAGCCCAAAAATTGTTCTGGAAACTTGATTACCAAAGTCATGCAACAAGGATTAAATCCAAATACATAAAGTGCACCACTCAGTTTCTCCAGATTTTGTCTGATTTACAGTTGAAACTGGGCTGGATAATGTGCACGTTAGATGTTACCGCCCTCTATACAAATATTCCCCATTGGGATGGGTTGGAGGCCTTAAAATATTGGTTTGATAAGGCAGACATCTATCCACCCGGTTTCAACACTTTGTTAATCTGTATGGCTGAACATGTACTAACTAAAAATGTGTTTTATTTCCAAGTAGACTGCTTTTGGCAAACACAGGGAACTGCAATGGGGGCTTCTTTTGCCCCCATTTATGTGGACCTTTTTATGGGGTACCTAGAAGAGTATCTTATCTGTGACCTATTACATACATCTATTTAGGGGACATGGATATTTGGCATAGGTACCTTGACGACTGCTGGTTGATTTGGCGGGGTGATATTACATATTTACTAGAGTTTGTCTAATATCTAAATGAGAACAAATGGGGGATGGAGTTTACACTTAATATGCATGATCAGGAGATCCATTTTTTGGATGTTCATATAACACGTAATCCAGATCATACTTTGTCTACACAAGTGTTTCGTAAATACCCCCAATATAATAGTTTACTGGAGGCAACTAGTTTACATCCCCATCATACCATTAGAAATATACTCAAATCCCAGTTTTTGAGAGTGAGGAGAATCTGCTCAGATCAAGCTACCTATGAATACCATCAACAGGACCTCATAAAACGGTTCTGTAACCAGGGATATAAGCCAGGGTATGTTAGTACAGTTAGTAATTGGGCTCAGGAACAAGAGAGTGCCAAATTATTGGAATATCAAGTAAAATTAGGCACAGAGGAGGAGGTGATTAGGTTTGTGACAACTTATGGAAGGAACATCATTGCTATTAGGAATGTTATTAAGAATAATTAGAACTTTTTTTGGCTAATCAAGAGATAGCTAAGATACTGACTCCAGAGTGTTTATTTTCATACAGTAGAGGCTGTAATTTGGGCTCATACTTTAATCACTTTAAAACTGGGTACACTGGAACAGGTTTTGGTCAACAAATTACATTAACAGGGGACAAACTGATTGGGTCTTTTCCCTGTGGGCACTGCTCATTCTGTATACACATGCTTAAAACTAAAGAATTTTCTAGTAGAAATACTAGTAGGGTATATCAGATAAAATGTTTTGGAAATTGTGGTACTGATTGGGTGGTCTATTTGGCCACATGTTCCTGTTCTGCTTTTTATGTTGGACAGATATCAAGGCCACTCAGGGTTAGAATGTCGGAACATCTTAGTGACATGAGAAACCAGCGTTTGACCAATGCCCTATATAAACATGCTCTAAATCACAAAACAGCCAAATTTCATTTTACTATCATTGATACAATTTGAGGGGATAGATCCAGGAAAATGGGATGGCATGGTATATTAAATAATAAGGAGAGGGCTTGGATTGTTAAATTAGGGGGTTGTTTTCCCCTGGCTTGAATGACCATCTTTGAATGTTTTTTTTTGTATATAGATTTAGTATATCTCCTGTTATTATACTGTGCCTTTAAATACTGGCTGATCTGCTTAACTGATTCATTTAGAATACTATTTAAGTATTCTTTGAATGTTAGTAGTGTATCACTGAAGAAGACCTTGGGGCCAAAACTGGTCTGATTTTATGGTTTTTGCCTTTCTGCATTAAATATACAGTATTTATCTCACTTTTTGGTGCTGGCCTCATTTTGAGTTTGCCATCACATGTGACCCACAAAGGACATACCATGCCCGACAACAAGCCCTGTATTGACAGATGCCACTGACACCAGGGAATGCTGTTACCATGCTATCAATGTAGTTGCAGGGTAAACCTGCTGCCCATTACCAGTTCCTGCCACAGGTGGGCAAGACTGGCACATCTGATGGTAATATGTGTTCAGAACATGGGCGAGACACCCCAGGTACAGTTCCACATGTCACTGTACATGCATGTGGGAGGTTTGCACATCCCAGACACAGTCCATGTCATGGACTAAGGAACACATACATGGCAAGTGATGCACAGCATTGGCCACACACAACAGTCACCCAGGTGACTGGATGGGGGATACAATACACACCTGTGTGGGCAAATGCAGAGACTACAGCCCTGAGCCACAATGCAGACCATTGTCATGTGGCCTGATCCCAAGGTATACCTATCGCCTAGCCTTGGACAACCATCTGGCACAGTTGACCACCACACACCTGTGCAGACATGCACCCATGCATGTCAGTACTGGCACCCTGTGTGTTTGTGTGTGTGTGTTGCATTGTGCGTATGTTCACATCAACACTCCCTACAACCCCCACTGGCATATTAAAGCATGCTGTCTGATGTCAAACACCTCCCCATACCCTTTGCCCATACAACCTCCATATGGCCCGTGTGGTGCATGTGATACCTGTACAGTGATGCGTTGTGGCAATCCCACTACTGATGAGTTGTAATCCTGGCCCTATCAATGTGTGTGTGTGTGTGTGTGTGTGTGTGTGTGTGTGTGTGTGTGTGTGTGTGTCCCTGTGAAAGTGTGACTGTGTTGATGCTGGCACCTGTTCATGCAGACAGGTACGTGTACATCATCTACCGTATCCCTGTTGCAGATGTCACTCACTGTCGCATATATGTTCTGAGGGATCCACAACAGGTAACTCATGTGGCGCATCCAATAACTGCATAGAACTGTGATAGAACAACATAGTCTTCAGGGGTTTGATACCCTGTGCTGATAGGCGTGTGACACAAACATGCTTAGGTTTTACTCTCTCACCCCTCCCTGACTTGTCTTTGCCTCTGTCTGCCTCTCCCACTCCCTCTCTGGTGGATGTGTAGACCTACACCTGCTTTGCTTAGGCAGCAGCATGTGTATTTTAAGTGATGCTCATGATCAGCTGATGGGCTTTGCATGAATTGCAGCCCTCCCCTAGCTGATTGCATGTGGAACAGCTGTGGTAACATTCCCATAGCCATTTGCATGGAAACACACTCCAATGTCTAGGAACATCATGTTGGTGTTGGCCCTTTTCATTCACTGTGAGCAGGAACTAGATCTGTTGTTTGGCAAACAGCATCTCAGATGGATTGGGGATTTACCTCTGACAACATACACTGTGGAAACAGGGCAACATACAGGAGAGGGATGTGCCTGACCTGACTACAGACTGTAAGTGCTGCTATACTGCATTTGGAGTAATGTTGGTTTAACAGTGTGTGTGTGGATATGGCTGCCCTACATGTTTCAATCCCTGCCATGTCAGTTCTATGTTTATGAGGATTCCCCATCTGCAGGGTCATCTGCAGACTGGGCAGTGTGTTGTGCCTTTGGTTTCATGTGTTACCCACGGAGCATCTGTCTGTGGACTGCAGAATGTAGTGTGAGGATTGCAGTCTGTAGATGGTGAAAGCAGTGACAGTTACTGACTACATATCCCTCATAGGACATATGTTGCAACAAACCCTGTTACAACAGTAAATGTATGAGGTTATCACAGCAACATGTCAATATTGGCCCTGTGTATGTGCTTCCAGCCCCAACTCTGTCAGCCTTTGTACATATGTCGTGCATGAAGAGGTGCATATGTGCTGTACACCATAATTAGAGTCATCATATCTGATAACAAGCCAGGGAGATATCAGACTGCTACACATGTTATGTACAGTAGGGGTTATATCTGATGACATAACCTGGACATACTATGGTTGTTTGTACAGTACTGAGGTCTGTGTACTTATGGTGAATGTCAACAGTGTGTGTATTGTTAATATGTACCTTGGCCTGTGTATAGACTGTGGTAGTTGTCAACTTCTTACGTCCTGTCCTATCTGATGTTACATGCTGCTCCACTGTATGTTAATGTATTGGCCTATGTGTTTGTAGGCCATACACACACATATCCCATACCACAGTCAGCCATCAGACCAAACTGTGCAGCGGCCCAGTATATGTAGGGTTAGTGTGTGAGTGGCACATATGAGGATGGTGTTGAACAGATAGTCTGTATACTGTAATATTATGCTAGCTTACCATCTGTGGCTGTGTTCTCATTGGTTGTGGTTATGCACTTTCACACAGGTGTATCTTACCCTGTGCTGTGACATGCCTGTACAGCCTGCTATATATGCAGGTACATATGCATTCCCCCCCCCCATAGGAGATGTAGGCCAGTGTTGAGCTAGTCAGCCTGTAACCTGCACAGTGCATTGTTACATGCCTAGCAGCTTAGTGTACTTACCCCCAGTGAGATGTCATGTGCAGATACTTGCCAGATGTACTGCTGCCAGGCCTCCATTAACAGTCATTTATGTCAGACAGAGCAGTGGGATGCTGTACAGCTGTATGTCAATAACTACTGGGTAATATGTGGCCATGGCACCCCTGTACCCGTGGTTATTACATGTCAGGCCAGACAGGGGTGTGTGAATGCATAACCTATGGTGGCATATGTATACCAGTTGTTATGTGTTATACCCATCTACATGGCTGTTAACATTCATATTGTCAGGCATGGTACACATGTTTTGCACTAAGGGGTTCTGCGTATACCTCTGGACTGTACAGAGTGTGTTAGAATGTCCACATATATTGGCCAATATCTCTGCTGCAGTTGACAGGGGCAGTACATGCTAGCAGCGGTACTTTACTATGATGTCCTTAGGATGTCTGTCAGTAGCCAATGGCACACATGTGGAAATCAGATGTGACCTCCCACACACACCATGTCTGTGAAGACAATCCTAATTACAGTAGCAATAGTATATAGAACTGTTAGTTAGTGTCTTCCAGCTTTGCCCGGTTAGGGGTCGCCACAGCGGAACTCCGGTCTGCTAATGATTGGTAGTGGATTTTACATACCGGGTTACCATCCCTGACACACAACCTTCAGCGAAGGCATGCCCCATTCACGTATGCCTCCACACAGAAGACGCTCTAGCTGAGAATCGAACGGGACAACGTCTTGCTATGAGGCGACAACATATAAAGGTTTTCTATCCCTGCAAACCTGTGTGTGGTGTTTTTTTCCTATGACCTCTCTGTGGGTATATGTTGCAGGCAATTATTGTCATTTGTATGGGTGGCCCATACAGTGTCCAGTTGTTCAGGCGTGAACTGTAGGCATAGTGGCTGTTCCATATTTTGTGCACCTTCTACATATGTATCTTACTGTACATATCTCTGCGTGTGTATGTGTGGTCACATGTATATCTATATATATGTAATTATATATATATAGGTATATCTGTATCTGCAAATATGTGTCTGTGTATCTGTATCCTGGGGGTGTTGATAGCTTCCACATTTTACAATTCCTATGGGAGCCAGACTGTACTGCATGATATGTTACCAATATCAGCCTGACATCATACAGGTGGGATGTAGTACTGTTAACATCTTATGCCCGTGCCATATCAGGTCCTTGTTATGGGATCTGCAACATTTGGGAGTGTATTGTAGGCCGGATGTGTTTGGCTGAGGGGGGGTTATGCCTATTCATACATGACATATATTGTTTGGGGCCTCTCAACCCCATTAACGGTGCATGTGGCCATATCTGTTTTTGTTAATCTACCATTGCTGTCTACAAATGTATGGCCATATATATATATATATATATATATATATATATATATATATATATATATATATATATATATATATATATATATATATATATATATATATCAGCTTACATATGTATGACTATGTCCATATATACCTACATAGCTATATATCTGCATACGTATATGTACCTTGCTGTGTATATGTAGACACATAGGTCCATATATATGTGTCGATGTAGGCATTTGCATGTATATATGTTCATACATATATATGTAAATATTTCTAAATATATATATATATATATATATATATATATATATATATATTGTATCTGTGTAGATATTAATATATTTACACACACACATACATCTAGATGTTGGTATACATTCTCTGTACTTTTGCATGACTAGGCTGGATGATATGTTTCTGAAAACATCATATTTATGTATATCTGTCATGGCTTAGTGGTAAATCACTTTGTGTATGGTGTGCAGGGTCCTGGTTTCAAGTTTTGCAGAGGCTGTTTATTTTGTTGCTGGGCAAAACACAGGCCGCTGGATACAGAGTGATTAAGGCACTTTAAAGCAGTTGTAAGTGGGTGTACGAGTGTTTGCGTGGAGGTAAGTACTGCTAACTTCCAGTCGCACTTTCTTCTACTCAGTTAGCTTCCATATTGCTTAATCTGTGTAGGCAGTGCTTACCCCCATACAGATGCACTTAAACACACTTACTAGTGCTTACATATGCTTACTACTGCTTATTTGTGATTATACCTGCTTACTAGTCCCTTATTCATTATGACACTGCTACGTCACATGTGCATTTCCTGCAGTACTCTAGTTCATACATATGTGTTATTTAGTGGGTTTTGCAAGGTTATAACATGCTTTGCCATGTAAAATAGACTGTACTACAATGGGACTCGAACTGGGAATGCCTGCTTGTTAGGCAAATGCTCTGCCCAATTCACACTATTGCTTACATCCATGAGGCAGTCCGATTAGAACCTCTCTATCCAACACCGGCATGCCTCGACCCATAATTTCATACCCATTGTCCCCCCCCCGCTCATCCTCCGCAGCAACCATCCTTTCTCCGGGTGCAGGTCAGGTCTAACCACACTACACATTGCCCACTCTCCACTTCTCGACACCCATCACGTAGGTTGTCTCGACCCATGGATCATCAGGCTTTCCCAACCTTGTAGTCCAAGAACATACGTGCCCTGTCATTGCGAATCTGTGTAATGCCAGGAACCCAAATATGCCATAAATTTTTGGGTTGTCCCACAAGGGGCGTTCTTGCCTTTGTTTCTAGATTAGACTTAGCGGGTCGACAATGTTTCTCCCACTGGTAGTATCCTGCCTGTAGTTTGGGAAGCAATGGTTTGTTTATTTTTTTTGTGTGTTTGTATGTTTCGGGTCTATATTAGAACACCAAACATTCAAAATGTCGAGTGTTCTCAAATCGAACCCTATGAATCGAAAATTTAAAACATCGAACATTCAGAACAGCGAATTTTTTCCTAGGGAAAAAAATTGCTGTTCTAAAACACATGCACACAACACAAGCACACCAAACAAACAGCAATCCACACACATACACCTAAACTCTTACACCTAACCCCACACTAAACTATACATACACCACTAACTATCCACTTACCTTAACCCAAACCCTAACCCTAAGGTCCATCACTATTGCAGTTACCTCACCCGCGCCCTAACTGTAACTCACCTACCTCTCCCTAAACCTCACGTCCACACAATCGCACATTTACCTGACCCGTGCCCTAACCCTAACTCACCTAACCTGCCCTAACCCTGACGTCCACACAATCGCAAACTTACCTGAACCCGACCCGTAACTTTCCACCACAGTGCTGAAAATACCGAAGCAACAGAAACGAACAACCGAATGCTTTCCCTAGGAAAAAATTTGGTTTTCTGTTTCTTCGATATTTTCAGTGTTCGCTGAAAACTGGTCAATATTAGAACACTCGAAATTTTGGAGGTTCGGTGTTCTAATATAGACATGTATGTTTCACCTGTTTGGCTGTGTGGGGGATATTGGTATGTGTAACACATATGTTGATTGAGACCCCTCACCCCCATTGGCAGTGCCTGTGGTCATATATGTCATTCTTAAGTGCTATATCATATCTACAGATATATATCTGTGTATACACACACACACACACACATATATATATATATATATATATATATATATATCTATATATAAAATGACATATAGATGTATGGCTGTCTGCATATGTATATATCTATATGTGAATATTTATATATATATATATATATATATATATATATATATATATATATATATATATCTATATGTAATATAGAGAGGGAGAGGTATATATCTATTTAGTTATATATATATATATATATATATATATATATATATATATATATATATACACACACACACACACACACACACACACACACACACACACACACACACACACACACACACATCTGCATATTTAGCTACATGTCCTGTAATGTTGAATGGTATTGCTGGATGCTATGTTTGTGGAAATATCAGGGTTATGTATATCTGTGGTGGCTTAGTGGTAAATCACATTGCCTATGGTGTGCAGGCTCCTGGGTTCAAGCCTTGCAGGGGCTGTTTAATTTGTTGTTGGCCAGAATGAGACCAGTTGGATACGGAGTAGTTGAAGCACATTTACGCAGCTGTCAGTGGGTTTGCGCGATGGTGAGAACTGCTAACTTCTGGTGACATCTGCTTAAACATGGTTAGTCTTACTATTGCTTACTCTGTGTAAGCACTGCTTACCGTCATGCAAACAGACTTGCACCTGCTTACTAGTGCTTATTTATCCTTATACTGCTTTATTTTAGACAGTAATAGTCTACTGGTTCTTAGGGAGGTGGTGAATTTGGCAAGTGTATGGGGTTATCATTCATTACACAGCTTACTACTTCAATTCACACATATATGTTATTTATTAGGTTATACAACTAAATATATTGATCATAACAGTGATTTGACATGGAAATGGAATGTACTGCAGTGGGACTCGAACCAGGATTGACTGCTCGTGAGGCGAACGCTCTGCCCACTACAATAGTGCTGTACTGCTTCATTTGCACATATCCTGCTTTTTATCCTCCTTTTGCTATTTAAGCTATATTAACCATAGCTAAGTGATAGGCAACCCCGCACACCTATGGTTAAACCTTGTCCATTTCATTAACAATACATATCTTTTTTATTTTTTTATTCACTATTGCTCTTATACATGTAGGGGGATGTTGCTGGGGGTATGCTTACATCTATGGGCAATCTCACTCATTGTTTACTACCTTTCTGCAGTCCTTCATTGCAGGGGCATGTATATTCTGAGAGATCTGCTCTCAGACACGCCCCCTGCACTCGTACATGCTCCATGTAAGCCTAGGAGCTCGACCAGTGCACCTTCATTACTATGCATGGTGTGCTGCCGTACTGCTCCTAAACATGCACTTGCGTGCAGGACTAAGCTAGTCCTGCATGGAAGGTTAGTGAATCCGTGGGTAAGACTTCACATTGTGATTGCTTAGAATATTGCACTTCAGTTGTAGTATGATATATTCTGATATTCATTTTACACGTGTGGAGTGGTGACTCATTCCTGACTATTGCACATTTAGGAAGTAACAGCATAAGAAATCAGGCTAACTGTACCGGTTACTGAAGCAATTTGCCAGAGTCATTACTATAGCTGATACTTCATAGCAAGTGGCATATTGAGCTAATTATTCGCTGTCATGTCTGGCATTCAAGTTCATCAGCCTTATGGATAGAGGAAAGAAGCTCCTGTTCAGTCTAGGTGTTTTGCAGTGTAAGCTATGATACCACCTGCCCAAGGAAAGGTGGAAGTACATGCCATGGGCAGGGTAAATGGGCTGAAAAGAGATTTTATCTCAGCACGATAAATGAATAAATAAATAAACTGTTATCTTTTACTTTTGTTACTAATATCCCTTATATGGTCTAGTTGTGCTGGATCTCTGTTTTTTTATTTATTTTTAGATAGCTTGTTAAACTTACTGGAGACTGACTGATTTGGGGGAGGGAAAACTTATCTATTCACCTCATTTGAAAACCCACTAGACCCAAACCAAAACTCCCCCAAAAAAGAAACCAACTCTCCAAACTCACCTTTCCATTTTATTCATGCTAACATAACATCCTCATCTAACTACATACGTCCTAAATATCATAGAACACTACACACAAAATACAACAATCTAAACCCCAAAAAATGTCTATCCCTATACAGCAAATTCCCCAACCCACACTATCTACGCCTACTACTTTCTTTAAAGGATGGTGACATTCACCCTAACCCAGGCCCCCCAACAACTCCTATCTCTCTCCTCAACCTCAAAGAATTACCTACCCAAGCCCTATCCAAACCAGCTAACTCCCTTTTAATTGCTCATCTTAATATATGAAGTAGAAACAATAAAGTAACTCAACTCCAAGCTCTAACTGAAATCTATTCCTTTGATATTCTCTGCTTAACAGAAACTTGATTAAAACCTGCAACCAAAGACAATGAAATCATCCCACCTAGATAAAATATCCTGAGACTAGACCGAACAACCAAGAAAGGTGGAGGGGTTGCTATCCTATATAAATCTAGCTTACAATTAACCACTCATAACTGTAAACCACCTATAGACTTCAATGCAGAAATTCTTATCTCCAAACTTCTTAACAATTCCAAATCCATCCATATTATCTGTATATATCTACCTCCTGGTAATAACACAGCGACCTTGGAAAATATACTTTGCTGGCTTTCCCAAAACCTGCCTCAAGAAACCATTATCCTAGGTGACACAAATATTGATTGGACCTGCTTCTGCAGCAGCCTCCCCACAAACCATATAAACCTATACGGGTATTCCCAAACTATTACCTCCCCTACCAGGATAAATAAATCTAACAAGAAATCTAGTTTATTAGATTGGATTCTCATTAACCATCATCCTCACATTTATGACTCAGGAACCCTTCCTGATGATTTAAGTGACCACTTTCTTACCTATATCATCAGACATAAAACCAACTTTCCCTCCCCAACATCTGTTAAAAACATCAGGTGTAAAAAGTACTTTAACCCTGAACTGTTCCAGATGGAACTAAGAGCATGCAACTGGTCACCCTTACAAAACCTTCCTTTAGATGAATCCATTAGGTACTTTAACTCCAACTTCCTTGCCATCCTCAACCACCATGCCCCAACCAGACTAATTAGAACTAAAACCAAACATGCTCCATGGCTCTCTAAAGAAACCAAACATAAAATAAATTTAAGAAACAAACATTGGGCAAAATGGAGGAAAACAAAAAACCCTATAGACCAACAAATATTTAGACAACTAAGAAATGAAACTAAGAAAGCTATAATATCTGACAAAAAAAAAACTACTACCTGCAATCCCAACAAGCTAGTCAAAACAAGCCGCAGAGATTCTGGTCTAGTATCAACCAACTACTCCATCCAGGGCAATCCACTACTCCAAATCCTTAAAACACTGAACACAAACAACCAATACATATAGCTAATGCTTTTAATAGCTTTTTTACTGATGCTATACAAACACTAGCTAGTCAACTATCACCTAACAACTTCACTCTACCTTCCGATAAATCATCCTCACCCCCTACTTTTCATTTTCAACCCATCCCAACATCATATATTCTATCCCTTCTACAGAAACTGAAACCATGCTCACCCTCACCTGACCAACTACCTGCTGAATTCCTACAACAATCTGTCAAAGCTATTGCCTATCCCATTTCTATCCTGATCAATAGAACTATTACTGAAAGTTATATCCCCAGTTTATGGAAAATTTCCCATATTATCCCCCTCCACAAAGGAGGACAATCCATTGAACTCTCCAATTATGCCCCATTGCCCTCCTCTCACCTCTGGCAAAGATCATGGAAAAATGCATTCACAGACAATTACTCAACCATCTAACACAAAATAACTTACTAGCCAACTGTCAACATGGCTTCAGACCATCGCATAGCACTACTACTGCCCTCCTTTCCTTCACAGATTGTATCAACAAAAACCGCAATCTAAACAAACTCTCTTCAGCACTATTTATTGACCTGTCTAAAGCTTTTGACATGGTAAATCACCAAATTCTCATCAAAATACTGAAATCCCTGTCACTAGATTCATCCTCCATAAAGTGGTTCCAGTCCTACCTCGATAAAAGACAACAGGCCGTACTTTGGAACAAATGTCTCTCTACTCACCTGCCCGTCAACTTGTGTGTCCCTCAAGGGTCCATCCTTGGACCTCTACTTTTTTCCATATTCATTAATGACCTTCACCTTGCCATCCCCCAAGCTACATGCATACAATATGTGGATGACTCTACACTGATATGCTCATCCCCCTCCTCTTCTGAACTTCTCTCTCTTACCCAACAAGTATTTAACACAGTTGAGCAATGGTTCACACATAGATGTCTTCTCCTAAACCCCAAAAAAGACTAAACTCCTCCTTTTCTCTCCTACTAAGAAGTCCCCCATTGGATTTCTCAGTTAACTCTACCAATAAAACTATTATATCCCCTGAACCAACCACCAAACTATTAGGTGTCACCATTGGCAATAATCTGAACTTCGATACCCATATTAACAATACTATAAAAACTGTCAACAAAAAGCTAGGCACTCTCTATAGGATAAAATCCTTCCTCCTACCTTCAGCTAGAACCACAATAGCACACACTCATCTAATCTCTTCTCTTCTTTATGCCTCATCTATTTTTACTAACCTATCTAAAAATAATCTAAGCAAATTGGAAATGTCTTACAATAACATTTCCAGATTTGCAACAGGCAACCCATTCAGAACTCACCACTGCAATAATTTAAAGCAGCTGGGATGGCTTGAACTACAAAATATGATTAAATTCCATCAACTAACTATAGCCCACAACACTCTTTACAAACCTACCAAAACTCCTATTCTTTCCACACTAATCACTCCCTGTAAAAACCTGGAATCCTTAAGGTCTTCTCAAAAACTTCTAGTACATACCACTAAGCCAAACAACAAGGCTGGTGACTCCCTTTTTTCTAATATTGTTGGAAAAGCCTGGAATCTCCTCCCAAATGAACTCTCCACAATTCCCTCACTATCCTGTTTCAAAAACAAATTGAAAGTGTTCCTCAAAACTCACTGGTTATGCCCCTGTTCAAAACCTGACTAGTCTATATGCCTCTAAATACTTTGCTCTTCCTACCCCATCTATTCGTTAACAGCAACTCCTTCCTATTTAATCTATTATACTATCTATCTATAGAATACCTTGATTGTATTAGCATCCTATGTTATGCCTGTATTCTGCACTGTAAATTTTACTGTAATAACCTCTAATAGCTACTGTTAATAGGATTTATTTGTCTCATGTTTCCTAGTTGTTATTGTGTTAATTACATTGTCCTATCTTGGAGCTTATCACCCCGGGCCTCTACTGAAAATGGACATGTATCCAGTTAGACTAGCCCAGTCAACAAATGTAAAATAAAATAAAAATAAAATAAAATAAATAAAAACTTTTAAGGGCTTAGCAGGAAAAAAGAGGTAATTGTGCCCCTCTACTCATCATTCATTAGACCCATTATAGAGTACAATGCCCCTTTCCGTATGTACCCCACAAGACATCTACAACAACTGGAAAGGCTGCAGAAATACATCACAAAGAGGATTACCGGCCTCAAACAGATGCCCTATGCAGACTGTCTCAAAAAACTCCAGCTTTACTCCGGCGTATGTGACTCAGAGTCGATCTCTGCTTAACATACAAAGTTATGTCAAACCCAGAGCTGTTGGACATGCTCCACTTAAAGAAATCCCAATCCTTCTGAGCTACACCCTCTAGGGACCTAAACCTTTTCACCACAAAAAAACAGAACATGCTAGAGGGATAGATTCCTGACCCAGAGACTTCCCATACTCTGGAACAAACTACCTATCTATATCAAACAAAGCTCCTCATTAGAAAAATCTTGATGATTGGATGAGAAATAGGAAATTCACCCCAGGGATCACTTCTGTGGCTCTGCTCGACAGGGGCACAGGAAAATAATTTTCTTGGGTGGCGAAAGCCAGGGTGCCTTTTTGGCTAGGCTTATATAGGCCCTAGGGCCAATAGCCTAGTACCTATCTATGAACCTATTAGTATTTTAAAGAAGCTTGAGAGTGCTGTTGTTGCCTATTGACAAATGTATATTTGCTTTGATTTTATCAATTATTTCTCTGCTTAGCATAGGGATTCACTGGCTTTGGCAGAAATATGAGTTAGTATGAGTCCGGGTAGTAATAACTGAAAAATGCTCATTCATTGTAGATGAGAAAATCTGTTGGGCTAATTTATCATATATGTTTATGGTTAATACATCTAGAATTGTATTTTCATCTATCATAAAATGTTGGTCTGGTACCTTCTCTGATAAGTCAAGGAAGATATTTTTCTTGCTAAATCACTGTTTAATTGTGCGCTGTCCCTTCCAGTCAGTGTTTTGGTTTCTGACTATAATCAATTTATATAATTTCATTTTGGATAGTATAATGTCCCAGGGTCCCTTGCATTAGGTTTTTAGAAGACAAACATATATGTAAATATGTGCAAACATCTATATATATATATATATATATATATATATATATATATATATATATATATACATATATATATGTATATATATATACACGCAGACAATGAATGGTTTTGTATTGCTGTCAGTAAGTTTGGGGTTGCCCTCCATAACATAACTAAGTCTCATATTACCAAACATTGGGGCAACTGACCTATTTATTTGGCTGTTCCTGACCAAAAAGGCATCATTTCATGGTAGAGCAACAAAATACTATTTCTGAAATTGTATGCACTCCCATATATACAAGCCCAGCCACAATGATTCATAATGTCTCTTTTTGTGTCTCTTATGTTTCACAGAGATGCTGAATACACTTCTTTTATGGTGTGTCATAGCTCACAGCTCCATTAAACACCAGTACACATTGCTCCATTGCCAAGTGTCCAGCACTGAACTATTAAGCAGTTCCACTTTCACTTTGCGTGCCATAGACTTGTATGATATGCTGAGCTGAGATGCTGTTAGCCTTTCCATTATCTTGTCTTGTCTTTCTGAACTTTCTCAGACATCCTTTTTACTGAGGCTTGGTCACAAAGCTGTCTCATTTGAAGTAAAAATCAACCCAGAAAATCCAGCTAAACCAGTAACAGTTATGAACTATTCAAAAGGCAAACTACATCTTATTAAGCAGCAGGTTGTCAAAATTCAAGGCTTTTCCCAACCCAGAGACTGCTGCTACCTATGCAGAATTATTCACAGAGTCACTATACATAAATATGAATGGCTGCATAGAGGTTGTTGTACCTACCAGAAATAAACCCCCAAAACAAACACTAAAAACAAACTCCACTGTTGGAATCCTCATCTACCTACCAGAAATAAACACTCAAACACTAAAACAAACCCCACTGTTAGAATCCTCATCTAAATAGGATTTATAATAAAAAGGAAACTTGTGGTTAAAATCAGGAAGAGCAACTACCTTAAAGAAAAGTGATCTCTTATACAACTAAACAAGAAATTAAGAGGTCTAATTAAATCCTACATGGCCAGCTATGAGGTCAAGATAGTTTCATAGGCTAAGGACAATCAGAAGGTCTTCTTCAGCTGTGTCATGAACCTTAGAGGTAACATACAGCAATAGGATTGCCACCTACCTGCCACACCCCTCGCTTCATCAGTAACCCCACCCACATTCCATCCATTTAGTGATGTCACAATGACATCACTTGGTGAGGAACGCCCTCTTTTTCTGTTCCTGCTGCCTGCTTTCAGCTGATTTACTATGCTTTTCTGTAAAAACAGCATAGTAAATCAGCCGATTTACAAACTGCGATAGTCTGTTTCCTTTTTGAAACAAAATACCAGAGTTTGTACAGTGTTTTCCTGAGTACCGGAGAATCAGTTTGATTTCTGGCTAGTCCGGAAAAAAAACGGAGGGTTGGCAACCCTATACAGCAATGTGCTGAACTGGTGGTGAATGGTACCACCTTTGCTGATCAGGGTGACGCAGCAAATCTACAGGCTAATACATTCAGCTCAACTCTCTCCCTAGCTCCACCAGGTGAAATCCCCCAAACATGCTTTCCCTAGCTATCAGCAGGGACAAGATGCTGACAGCACTTCCTAAAGCCAAGAACGCTACCTCTAAGGGTCCTGACAATATCCCTGATTGCCTCCTGAACAGTATAAAACATGACCTATCAGGATCACTTGAGGCACTATTCAACTACAGCTTGAAACAGGCTACATCCCAAGTGAATGGAGGACTGCAAAAGTAATTCTCCCCCACAAGGGTGGATCATCAACTAACCCAGGGAATTACAGACTCATCAGTCTAACAAGCCTAATATGCAAAGCCATGGAATGAATTATCATGGAAATGATAAATAAGGATACAGACATTGGACCAATCCCAGTTTGTCTTTGTTAAGGGAAGGTCATGCCAAGTTAAAGTGGTAGACTTCTTTGAGAGTGTCAAGAAGACAATGGACAAGGTTAAAATAGTACATACTGCGTATCATGACCTGACCAAGGCATTTGATAAAATACCACACTCGGGCATTATTGACAAGCTCTCTGAGCTAGTTATAAATCCTTACATAACTGAGTGAATTGCTGGCTGGCTCACAGACAGGACCCAGGAAGCTAGGGTTTGTGAGATCACCTCCACCAAGAGACTGTTCACCAGTTGATTACCCCAGAGCTCTGTGCTGGGCCCGCTCATGTTTGGCATCTCCTTCTCAGAATTCAAGGCTAACATGCAAAACCTCTGGCTCACCAAGTTTGTAGAAGACACCAACATCTTGCAAATGGGTTTAACACAGACAAAAGAAGAGTGCTAAAGCCATGGCCTAAAACGCAATGCCAAAAAATGCATTATAATGCCCTTTGCAAAACTGTCAACCCAAGTTAATTACTCCATTGATAATACACTTCTAAGATTCAACCAAGCAGTAAGGGATCTGGGAACATATGTGGACAGCAATCTGGCCTTTGACTAACACATTGCCAAGATAGTAAAAGAATCAAATCATCCTATGTCACCAAACTTATAGGTAAGGGTATATAATTCAGGTCCAATGTAGTTATAGTACTACTCTACTTGGCCCTTATCAGATCTGTCATTGAATACAATGCCCCCTTTGGCATGTATCTAACCAGATATTTGCAACAGTTGGAATGCCAACAAAGGTTTCTCATCAGGAGAATTCAGGGCATGAATACCCTGACCTACAGTGATTGCCTAAAAGGTCTGTCTCTGTATTCAGTCTCCTACAGAATGCTGATAGGGTATCTTTGCCTGGCTTACAGTGTTTCCTCAGGCCCAGTCCTAATGGATTTGTTGAACATGTGCAAAATAAATAGCAGCAGAAACACTAGATCTAGGGATCTGAACTTCGCTTGAGACATAAACAGAACATGACTGAGAGACAGATATGTGTCTCAAAGGATCCCCTTACTATGGAATAGGTTCTGCATCCATATAAAACAGGGTTTATCCATGACCCTGTTAAAAAAAACATAAAAATTGCATGGAAAATCATAAATTTACCTCCATACTGGCCCCCATGTTCCTTATGGCCAGAGGTTGTCAATAAGAAAAGTATTATCCTAACTCCCCCCCCCCCAGAAATCCTTAGTTACCTCCCAGCTAACATGCCTCCCCCTTATAGATGCCAATGATACTAGGGAACAAAAATGGTTTGGGGTGCATAGCTAGGCTTGTAAGACCCCGAGTGATCATTAGCCTAGTAGCAACCTATGAGACTATAAACATATATATATATATATAGTTACTTGTAACTACATAAACAATTAAAAGTGATGAGTGGTCTTCCTGTCAATAAATACCGTAAAGCAATACTACAAGTATGCCAAGGTAATATTGCTAAAGAAATGCTTAACAGGCACGGATAAGGACCATCATACCAATTTTATAAGCTTAACTTGAACATAATACCAGTCATAGTAAGAAAGACAAGAAAATATGGTGATGTAAGGCTGTGAGCAAACATGATTAAATGTATCAAGAGCAGACAATGTAATGTAAAGATCTAAAGTTAGAAAAATATTTTCAAAACAATTTGATGGAGAAGACCCTAGGTGCAAGATATTATTTAACTGAAGTATATAGTATTGCAAAGTATTCAGGTGAAATGTATGGATTATAAGGTGAAAGCTGACTCAGAAAGTGTGAATTACCAACAGGTATAAAAAAGTATTCTTAATTATATAGAGAGAAAGTTGAGGAACTTCTAGATGCAAAAAGGTTATACTACATATATAAAGTGAATTACATTTATTTTCTAAATATAAGATGAACAACAATGTATTTCTACAAAAGTATAAGGTTTGTAGTTAACCCTAATTTCTACTGGGGGCATATTCCAGTAAACAGGTCCAATCAGTTGAGAAAATCTTTTCTGTAGCAAACAGTCTTAAAGTATCTTGATTTTGATAATAATAATTTCTTGCACACCGACATATATTTTCTCTTCCCTCTTTAAATCAGACCATAAATCAATGATTTTTTTAAAACAATGGTACTTCACCTGCAAATACCTCTAAGGTAAAGGATTTCATAAAAGCAAATCTTAAATTACTTGATGACCTATATAAATAAACACCCTGTATTAGATTATGATTGCTAAAGCCACTCCTATGCCTTTGAGTTCTACTCCTACTTAAATAATTGTATTGATAAGGCAGTGCCTATCCGCACCAAATATAATGAGAAATTAGAAATAAACACCTATGATGGAATACTCATATAGATAAAACATAAATCAAGATAAAGATATTGTTACTTGCTTACAAGAGGTCTCATTCTATCTACCCTAAGAGAGCACTTAAGCAAACTAGTAAAGAGCTTAAGAGAACCGTTAAGAATCTCAAAGCTGAATATGAACTTAAAATAGCCACTGAAAACAAAAATAAGTGCAAATCTTTATTTAATTATATCAGGAAGTTAAGAACCAACACCCAACAATGTTTGGATCTAATCCTAAATAATACTGCCCACTTTGACCCAAAGGAAATAGCCAATACGATCTAAAACCCAATGTACTGTTATCACAAGTATGTTGTGTCTTTCGGCTTTTCCCGGTTAGGAGTCGCCACAGCGGAACTCGGGTCCACTAATGATTGGCAGATAGATTTTTACATGCTAAGTTGCCAGCCCTGACGCACAGCCTTCAACGAAGGTATGCCCATTCACGCATGTCTCCATGTAGAAGACACTCTAGCTGAGAATCGAACCAGACAGCGTTTTAATGTGAGGCGACAATGCTACCGCAGCACCACCACCGCATTACAAGTATACCCTCCTCTATCATCTCATCTCTTTTATCTTACTTGTGCCTCCTTCCCACTTTCCTTTAATTTTTGGGCTGCTCCAACTCTTGACCTTAAAATATACTTGTATACAACTCATGTAATCATTATTTTTAACTGAAATTGTTTATAAATGATGCAGCTGATGTCAAGGATGCCTGATTAACATGAACTGTTGCTCATGAATGAAACTGACTGTAAATGATGACACAATGCAAATGATACCCACGATATCTGTATAACAGAGCTTTTCTCCCCGGGCCTCCACTGAAAAAGGACACTACTCAGTCAGACTTTCCCAGTAATCAAATACATTCAATAAACTAATAATATATTGGTTGACAAAATTAGTGCAAATTTTATTTCCAAATCCACGTTCGAAGACACAGTGAAAGAAGGAAACCAGCCAGCAATAGCGTACAACCCCTTTTAATTTCCGCTTTCGTCACAAGACTTCCTCAGAATGCAACAAAACTTCACAAATGACACCCTTATATACTAATAATAATTACATACAAATAGATCGTAAAAATCAATCAATAAGAAACACATCAAGTACTAACTTAATAACACTCCTATATTGTTAACTTTATTAATATGCAACTTCCTATACTTTAAAAAACATTTAATATTTATGGCATCATTAAGACCTGGAAATTTGTCAGAATTTAATCTGATCTGCCAAATCGTTTCGCGTTGTTCCAGGTAATTCTTATAATCCCCTCTTCTTAAATCAGGGCGTACTGTTTCTAATACAGAAAATAAAAATGTTTAAAAAAAAGAGGAACAAACCTCTGAATGTTTAAAAAGGGCATTATTCTCATCCCTGGTTTTAATACTATAGAGGTGTTCCCTAATTCTAGTTTTAAGGCATCTGGTTGTCATACCGACATAAAAAGCTGGACAACCTGAACATAGGGCAATGTAAACTACTCCAATGGAGTTACAATCAACATAACCATCAACCTTAATTGTCCTGTCAATTGTCTCAACTTTAATGTAGGGACCCTCAGAAATGAATCTGCACATGTTGCAAAAATGACAGCAGTGCATTCCTGTTTTGTTAGTGCATAAATTAGCGGGGGTATTATTTCGAAGCTCCAAAATTTTCTTCAAATTGTTGTGCTTCCTAAAAACAAAAGCTGGACGGTCACCTAAAAATTTTTTGAACATCCCTATTGCCACTTATGATTCTCCAATTATTGGCAACAATTTGTCTAATCTGTCCCCCATCAGAACTCATATCTAATGAGCACAAAATGTTCTTATCTTTGTCGTGACTTTGCTCTAACCTATCGTCAGTCAAGACAGTCAAAAAGGGGTAATCCAGTAAAGCTCTAAAAGAAATAGAACGTTTACCCAAAATCTCATCCTTAATGATGTTCATCTCATTAACATGATAGCCCCTTTTGCTAAATAGGGAGACAATAGTATCAAATTCATTCATCAAGTCACTGAATTTTGAAGTCATCCGACTGGCTCTAATGAACTGACCTCGGGGAATGTTTTTCACAACATGCTTTGGGTGATTACTAAGAAGATGTAAGTATCCATTAGTAAAAGTCTCCTTGCGATAGATCTTACTGTGGAACCTTAATTCAGATGTGTCCCAATACAAAAAGACATCCAAAAAATTAATCTGTGATCCAGAACTTCCTTTAGTAAACTTTAAATAATCAGAAGATAAATTAATTTCTGATATCAAAGAATCAACTGTATTAATATCACCCTCAACCATGAAAAACAAATCATCTATAAAGCGACAATACAATTTAATGTCAAATTTTTGTTTTAAAATGGGCAGTACTTCTAACTCCCAACCAGCCATAACCAAATTGGCAAAAGCTGGTGCAGCAGGGGACCCCATGGCCACTCCCTTTCTTTGTCTGTAATAAATGTCTCCTAATAAAAAGAAATTGTTCTCTAAAATAATCTCAAGAAACAATCTAATTGTTGAAATGGCGTTGCTGGTCAAATTAAGATTTTTTCTAAATAAGAAATCACATACAACATCAATACCCACTGAGTGTGGAATACAGGTATATAAAGAGACAACATCGATGGTAAAAATGATGTGTCTCATGGGGTCAAATTCAAAATTCTGCATAAATTCCCCAAATTTACTCAGAAAATGCCAAGAGTCTTTAATAAATGAATTATCACCAGCCACCACTGGCCCCAAAATGCCATCGATGACAAGAGATATCCCCTCAGTAACAGAATGTGGTGATGAAACAATAGGTCTAAGAGGAGGGTCTCTAATATTCTTATGCGTTTTGGGGATACCAAAAATCACCCCAATACGTGGCTCCTGTACCAAACAAAAATCATACACATCACGACTGATGTCATTTGTCATGAACAAAGCGTATAATTCAGAATGAATAAACCTCACACGACGGTTGATGTCATATAAACTAATACGTTCATACTCTTCAGCATTATTAACAATTTCTAACATTTTGTTGTTATAAACATCTTGGGTCATGATGACTATGTTGCCCCCCTTGTCACTCTTCATGAATCTATAATGCTTACAGAGTGCTTTTAAATTTGTGAGGGCTAGCTTTTCCTCATGGTTCAAATTCTGAACAACCTGATTTTTCCCATGCAAAACCTTGGTGATATCATTAATACATTGTTCCTCAAACACTTTTAAAGTGTGATGTAATTGAGGGGTAAAGTCGGATGGTTTAATTAAAATCCTATTTTTTGGCTCTTTATCTGACATAAAATGCATTAAATAAAATAAATTCAATTTCCTTGTATACTTTTTTATGTCAGGTCTTAATGATGCCATAAATATTAAATGTTTTTTAAAGTATAGGAAGTTGCATATTAATAAAGTTAACAATATAGGAGTGTTATTAAGTTAGTACTTGATGTGTTTCTTATTGATTGATTTTTATGATCTATTTGTATGTAATTATTATTAGTATATAAGGGTGTCATTTGTGAAGTTTTGTTGCATTCTGAGGAAGTCTTGTGATGAAAGCGGAAATTAAAAGGGGTTGTACGCTATTGCTGGCTGGTTTCCTTCTTTCACCGTGTCTTCGAACGTGGATTTGGTTTTATTGGTTTTTTGTTGCTTATTTGGCAAATTTTATTTCACTCGCTGTTACAGCTTTTCTACAGATTCCACAGTCCCAGCCACCCTTATAATTACCTCTTAAAAACTAAGAACTCCACATCCATGGGCCCTGATAACATACCAGGTTGCTTGATTATTAGTACCCAGTACGTCCTATCTGATAATTCCTTTAGTCTAAGCCTCTCTGTTGGATTCATTCCCAAAGTTTGGCAAACAACTGCTGTAATACTATTGTACAAGGGTGACCAAACCACTAGCCTGGTAATTATAGACTCATGGAACATAATATCTCAGACTTCATTGATATGGACATCGATAATCACTTAAACCTGTACCCTCACCAATTCAGCTTTGTCAAAGGGAGATTATGCCTCTTTGATATCACTAATTTCTTTGAAAAAGTAACAAAAGCAGTAGTTAGTGGTAAAACAATACATATATCATATATAGATCTGGTCAAGGTCTTTGCCACTATTCCCCATGCAGGCATTATTGATATTGATGAATATAAATCATTATGTTGTGCAGTGTGTAATTAAGTGGCAATCTGACAGAATTCATGTGGTTGGAGTCAGAAGTGCTACTTCTGAAAGCAAAAAAGTAACAAATCATATTCTACAGGGCTCGTTTGACTCTCTTCTATTTTGCATCTATTTCTCAGGCTTTAATGCCAGCACTCCTGGCCTACGGGCATCTAAATTTACATATGACTGCAAATTGGGTGTTGTTATTCAATTTTCCACTTAATCACAATTGCTATGTAGATTAGACTATGTTAACAATTGGGGAAAGGACAATGGTCTCAAATTAAATGAGAAAAATGTAAACAAAACAGTTCCTCGTTATACCACATGGGTGACACAAACATTCTTATCTGACACTTTTGTAAGGAGTCTAGGCACTATTGTTGATAACACTTTCTTGTTTGACCATCATTTCTCTGCAGTAGATTAGAAAGCCTTCTGCCTGAAACACAATATTTCCAAATACATTTTCTCTATATCCAAAGAGATCTTAATTACCTTTTACTCATGTCTCATAGGATCATACGATATTACTAGGCTATTGACCCGGAGGTCATTTTAAGTCTAGCTGTTTCAACCAAATGTAATACTACATCATCATCATCTCATCAGACCCATTATTGACTCTAGTACCCCTTTTGCATGTATTTGTTTAAACCTATCACTGAATTTGAGAGACCACAAAGACTCCTAACTAAAAAGATCAATTGCCTTAAGACCCTTTGTTATCTAAACATCGTTGTAGCCCTCTTTCTGTATTTGGTCTCTTACTGACACCTCCACAGTGATCTGTAGCTAGCTTTTCAAGTTATGAAAGGTCAGATTCTCCTTGACCTCCTGTTCCTTCACAGAACAAATGGTTCCTCAAATATCTGATTAAAGTAACTAAATGTTCATCAATAGATAAATAAAACATGTTGGCATACCAGATATATAATGAGTAAAATGTGAAAAATGTGGTAAAGTGAAGTAAGCAAACAGTAAATTAGCAGCAAAGAACAACAAGCTATACTTCACAGCCCTAAAACCATTTAATGAACAACAAAGCTTTCGGGTAAGAATCCTTCATCAGTGTTACAATACTTACAATAAATATACAACCTATACATAATTCAAAAGTAAAATCACATGACACAATCGACCCTATCAAATGATATCAACAACACTTATACATCAATTAAAGTCAACAAGTTTTTATAAGTTTAGATGTACAATTATAAATAGACATAATATACATTTAAAAAAAAAAAAAATCTATATATATATATATAGATAGATAGATAGATAGATAGATACTGATTAAAAATGTATACTAATAAATAATATTCCGTAATTATTTAATATTCTGTTGTTCTTTTCTTTAAATAGGCTTAATAGTAACCTGTTTATTCAGACCAGGATATACATCAGCCTGCAAGCGTATATTCCATTCATATTCCTTGGTTTCTAACCTATTATTAATATCCCCTCTTTTAACAGCAGGATATAAAATCTCTATAGCCTTAAATAAGAACTTATGGGATTAATTTTCTTGTATATGTTTGACCAGTGTATTAGTCATAATCCCTCTACATATATCCGATTTATGTTCTAGGAACCTATCCCTCAGTCTCCTACTGGACTTACTTACATAGAACCCTGAACAATGCTGGCAGTTGGCCAAATAAACAATCAGAGGGGTATTACATGTGGCACTACATTTAAAAGCAAACTTCTTCTTATTAACCAGATGTACAAATTCATTCAACACACAAATGTCTGTACAACAAAAGCAGTTGTGGCATGGGACAATGCCCTTCCTATTGAAGTTAACACGTTTCCTCCTGTTAACAGCAAAGTCCATATAACATAAACTTTGTTTTAAATTATCACAATTTCTATATGTAAACAATGGTTTATCGCATAACCATTGTTCATGGCCAGGTATGGCCTTCAATATGTTCCAATTACTTCTTATAATTTCCTCTTCTGGTTGGCTGGCTCTACTATAGGTCAAAAGATATCTAAGTGGTTGGGTACCATGATTGGTTTCACTTGTACATTCAGACCATCTTGATTAGAGAAATAAGGTCTAGCCTCATCCTGCCTTAACTCCAGTACCTCATTTCTAGTCATTTCTAATTGTTCTGGATCATAGCCCCTTGCTAGAAATTCCTCTGTCATATGGGACATCTGTTCAACATACATATTATACTGGGTGTTTAACCTACTGGCTCACATATATTGACTCTTAGTCATGCCCTTAAAGACATGCTTAGCATGCATACTTCTCCTTTGTAAGTATGTATTAGTATGCACATTTTTTCTGTATATGCTAGTGTCCAGGTTATTACCATTAAGTTGGAGTCTAACATCCAGGAAATTGATTTCATTCGAAGAGGCACTCATTTCAAATCTTAAGAAATTTGTTGTTTGATTTAAATAAAGCAAGAATTCATCCAGCTCATCACATGATCCATGCCAAACCATAAACAAGCCGTCAACAAATTGTTTATAGAAAAGTATCTTAGGAGCATATGTATTCTGTCCACCATATATATAGGTATCCTCCCATTTGCTTAGTGTCAAATTTGCATAGGTGTTAGCGATGGGGGTACCCATCACTACACCTGATATTTGATGGTAAATGCACTTATTAAACAAGAATATGTTATTCTCAAGTGTTAATTCCAAAAGTTCACAAAGGGTTTTTACTTTCCTTGCATTGTATGTGCCACACTCACATATAATTTCCCTTATGCTATCAACACTGTATGCATTGGGAATAACTGTAAATAAGGATTTAATATTCAATGTTACAAACAAAAGGACTGTCTCTATGTTATGATTAAACCATTCATATAATTTAGTGAGAAAATCACCAGTGTTTCGAATATAACTTCGAACACGACCTAGATATTATTTCAAGATGTTTTGCAGATACATGGACATGGGCTCAGTGGCCCACCTTCTTCCTGAGACAATTGGTCTCATAGGCGTTTTTTGGAGGAACTTATGAGTTTTCGGTAAACTATATAACATAGACATAACTGGACATGCAACAGAAAAAAAGTTAAAAGTGTCAACATCAATATCTTTCATAAGTTGAAGATCATATATGCACATGTTAATCCTACTAATAATCTTGTTAAGATCATACTCAGTGATTACTTTAAAAGTCTCAGCATCAGACAGCAAATCATTCATAGCAGCAATATAATCACATTGGTTCATTATGACAATGCAACCACCTTCATCAGCTTCCTTGATTATTATATCAGTGTTATCCTGTAAGGCCTTAAGTGCTTCAAGCTCCTGTTTAGTTAAATTATACATTTTCTTAAAATGATTCTTGTAATCCAATTCACCTGTTTGTTTTTTTCACTAACATTATTAAAGGCCATTACTACAGGATCACTCAATGGCAGAAAGGTGCTGGATCTTTTACGTTGGTTCGGTACATACGATACAGAGTCTTTAAAAATAGTTTCAGATTAAGGTTACGGTGAGTGCAATTACTGACTTGAAGGTTTTTGTACGTAACCTTAATTAATTCATAATTTATGTATTAATTTATAGTGGATTCAATGAGTGACTTCAATTAAATAACGTGATCCCTATGTGTGTGTTGCTTTTATATGTGCATATGTGTTTTTTATGTGTGTATTTGTGTGTGTATACATACATGTACATCTGTGCGTGTGTGTACTGTACACACACATACACACGTTTATACAGAGAGAGACAGTTACACACAATCACACACAGACTGCTTTACTTCAGAAAATATACGTCAAGTACTTCAGTATCTGTGTTTTTCTGACTGAATAGTGTTAGCGTCATACAAGGTTCCAGATTTTAGGTTTTTGCCCTTGGATGCTTTTGACTTTAGCAGTGGTTAAGGAGATAACAGCTATGATTCTGCATACTCAGACTTGCAAACCATATATTAACAAATGACTGTTGCTAACAGATAAATCATGGCATGACACGTCTGAGAAAATGCAGCATGGAATATCATCATCACCATTCAGTTGAAGCAGTTCATATACTTTCTGACGAGTAAACTCGATGTTTTTCCGTGTAATTTTCTGCTTATCAATGTCTGAAAAAACACAAAAATTGCGGTAAATGAGTAGAAAGTAAAAAGATGCGAAAAACGACCCATTTTGGCACATGAACGCAACAATGCACGCACGGGTCATCATCATATATTTGTTTGTGTGTGCATATTAATAAATAGACATCTCCATTCACGGACATAATTAACTCTGGGATGTTATGTCATGCGGTCTTCTTAAGAAATATACCAGTTTATGAACATCTGCCTTTTCAGTGCTGTAACACATTTTAAATAACTGTTTGACGTCCACTAAAACAGCTTAAAGGGAAACTGCACAAACCCGTATTAACATTTCAGCAGCTATTATGCTAAATGCTTATCGAAAATACGCACTACTTTGAAAGCAGTTGTACTACAATTCCCATTTTACAACTCGCTTAAAAGCACAGAAGACGTCACTTGGTTTGTCCACAGCAGCCGTGGATTGGGCTGATCGTAACTAGAAAGAGAAGCGCGAGAAGTTGCCAAGCTGCGACCAAAGTAGGCGTTTGTCAGGCAGGTATTCAGGCACGGGGGTTGCGCTTAAGAATAGTGCGAATGTCGCAGTTGTGGAGGGCGGTTCCGCCGACGTACGTAAGAAGTTTTTGGGGAGGGTCGTGACCCTGACAGCTGTGGGAGGTAAACACTGCAGGGGTGTTAAGGTGGAAACCTTAGTGGTTAAGAAATAACATGAGTTAGTAAAGGTCTGGAAGTAGTGTTTGGTTGCAGCATCGGCAACTGGACTAGCAGTCTCCACTGTTTTCACCTGCAGGCCGGGCACAGAGAGTGAGATTGGGTGCACTGTCCAGGCCCCGATTTAGTACTTGAAACTGATGTGATTGGTAGTTGTGCTTCAAAGAGAAGTTTTGAAGTGGTGGAACAGAAGAGCTAGCAGGTACGTGCGGCACTCGGTTTCACCTTGCGTTCCACAGTTTTCACATTCTTGTACTTTTAATTTTGGTTGGGCCCCATGTTTTGAGGAATGGGTCAGTCTTATGGAATAAACAGAACGTTCACTGGGGCCCTTGTGTGGCTTGAGTTTTAAGTTTCTTGGTTCTAGATATACCTGCTTGTAAGACAACAGTTTAAGAAAATAAATATGTCTTGTAAGCAGTTTTAACTGTTGGACACAGTTATGTAGTTGTCGAAGGAGTTTGGGAAAAGTCTAGGAAAAAAAAAGAAAACGTTTTCTTTTTTCTAAGAAATTTCTGTACGGGACAAAATTATACTTAAGTATTCCTCAGGGCTATACCTTACAAGTCGGGCAGAGCATACTGAGGGGAATGCTTGAAAACGTTTCATGTGGCACGCGTGACTTGTGTGTGAGTACTTCTGGAATATTTTCTGAGCTGACCTGAGTAATGAATCCACAGGTTTATGTGCATGTGGAGGAGTGTAGGTGCATGTTTGAGTTTGCTCTTGAAACTCTTTTAATAGAGCGTCAGGTGCCTTCTATAGTGTCCAGTACTAGATTCGTACGCTGATTAATGGGGAGTGCTTCTACAGGAAATGTGAAGTATAAGTATAAGCAGTGTTATACGAATTCACAATAATCTGCGTTGTCTGCGTAACAGAACTGCTCGTAGCTGTAGTCTTGTTTACTGCTTTTCGTAGTCTTTTTATCCCAAAAATTTTGGAAGCACTCCATTCGTTAACACACGTTTGCTGTACTGGCAGGTATAAAGTTAATTGAAATGCGTCTTTTAGGTGAATACCCATGCGAGTGTAATTTTTATGCCCTTCCAGCAGTCTTATTGGTATTTGTAGACATTTGGGATTTGGTCCATGATACTAAGCTAAGTACTGTGTGTCTGTGAACAGGTGTTTTGGTAAATTGTTGGCATTGTGTAGAACAGAAGGATGAAAACTTTTCTTTAATATAAGTGGTATTGGAAGTGCAGTGTTTTCCTTCTGGTTATGTTGAAGTGCATACTGAAATATGAAACCACTATGTGGTTTGCTAATGATCTTTGGAATCTTTTTAATTTCTATAGGGGTAAGTATAAAACATCTGTAGTCACGGAGTCTGTAATTCTGTTTTACTGTTAGTGCTGAACAGGTTATTTTTTTTCAGTAAATATTCCCTGTTAATACAGAAGCCATGAGTGATGAATGAGATGGCAAATTAAGCTGTCATTTATTGGTATTATTTATTGTAATAAAAACGTGCAGATACTGTGTTTAGTATATGTTTCAGACATTTTGTTTATGTAACAAAAAAAAAAATAGTTTGTGCTAAGCCACTGATTAATTTAAATAAATTCCTATTCATAAGGGGCATTGTATGTGGCAAAAAGAATATTCTGCACAGCAACATTCACTAAGCCAAAATTACTGTCTCTCATGTTTGTGTGTGGTTTTTTTTTTTTTTTTTTTTTTCTGTGTACTAGAAACACTATGTATATAAGCAAAATGAATACTCTGGCTGTGTTAGGTTATTGACAGTGTTTGTTTAAATATAGGTTTAACTTTTGTTTTGTGTGTCCGTTTTCGGTGTATTTAGAACTTTTTGTTACTTCAGGGTTTATATGCAGTAATGTGTATCCAGAAGACAGCATTGTTCACAATGGGCTGTTTGTAAATTTTGAGGTGTATTTGTGTACATCTTGAGTTTTTCATTAACCTGGTACAGAACTTGCACATTTTAAAATTTGATACGTTGATTTTAAGTTGTTATTCATAGTCACAAGTTTTGTGTGGCATGATCATTATTTTAATTATCTGACTAGTACACGAAAAATACTCTCCTTATTTGTAACTCAGTCTTGTAAGAAACATTACAGTATTTTTACCAAAACATACACACTGATACAGAACTCTTCTTGGCCTCAGTCAGTAAATGTTAAATCCAGGATAAGCTGTGCAGCCAAAAACATAATTGTATTTGACAACAGATTGAATACCGTCTGTATACAGCGGTGTATACAGACTTTTCAGAAAATACCCGCTGTATACAGACAATTCAGAAAATAACCAACCAGGTGGTTGTATAACCTCCTCCTACAACATTTCTATTTCCAACCACTTCTGACAGATACCAACAAAAAATCCCACATTAACACATACTACAGCTGCCCCTGACAGTCTACCTGCTGAATATCTTCAAATAGCAGCCGAGGCTATTGAATATCCAGTTTCAGTTTTGATAAATAGGAAACATTTTTTTCATATGTAGGTCTGTCTATGAAAAAAAAATAATTCATTATTCCACCGCATAAGGGTGGAGTCGCTATAGATCTTTCGTACTATAGGCTAGTTCATTTTTTTTTTTTTTCACTCCTATAAAAATATTAGAAAAATCTATTTACACTCAAGCTTTTCAACTGTCTAATAGAGAATCAGTTTCTTTTTTTCAACCAAACACTACTTGTGTCCTCATCACAGCACAACTACTATTTTGCTGCATTTTTTTTGTCACTGTCTTGCCTGTAACCATTCATGTCTCTGAAGGATCTATATACTTGCCCCCATGCTTTTCAATATAGTCATAAATGACGTGTATAGTGCTACAAAAATGCTACCGTAGTTCAGTACACTGATAACTTAACCCTAATTTGCTCTGCCAAATTTCTTTGTAAACTCCACAACATTACATAACAGTCCTTGTCATTGACATATGGCTGAATAATTCACAACTACTACTAGACTCTAAAGTAAATTACTGCTCTTTACCCCAAAACAGTATTTGCTATAATCTCTGCCAGTAACACCATTGTAGAACAAAGAAATGACACACAATTTGTGTCATCAGATGACCAGTTGAAATTCGAAAACCATGCATCACACATGGTTTAAAAAAAAAAGCTCTTAGACGTAGGTACTTTTAAGGGAATAAAAACGGACCTTGTTGATATAGCCAGAAGACATATAACCTCCACACTTTCACTGCCATCTCTCTCTTATGCTGTCCCAGTCTTAAATAACCTTTGTCTCGCAACTGTCCATACTTGACAATATTATAAAAAAAAAAGCCAAATTTGCAGTAAACTATAACAGTAGAGCACGTCATTGTCTAGCCCTCAGAAATTTTAAAATGGTTATAACTACCACATCACTTAGGTCTGTTTTTCGGTTAACTGCCATGAACAGACTTTTCTAAACCAGAAAATTGCCCACCTCTTAACTTAATACAACACTATTCACCAATAGAGTTTTGCACTCTAGAAGAATTACTAATCACTATTACCAAATCATCTAATACTTAAGGTTAGTCTGTATTCAGATAGTGTAACTAAACTATGGAATCGCATCCCACTACCACAGAAACCCATTCAGAATCCCAAACTCGTTTGAAACACAATTAAAACTTTGCCTGCCAAATCGATGGATTGGCTCCTGTATACCTCAAGGATAAATGCCACTGTTGTCTTCAGTTTGCCTTGCTGTCAAGCTATTTATCTTCCTTCAGAATTATTTGCCCCATAACCAGTACCTGAATAGTTTTATCAGCATCTTCAGTCGTATACATAGTTTTATGACTCTGCTCACTCCCACTTCTGTATGATTAATATAAACTTTAATTTTATGAAAAAATGCAACTTTCCACCAGACCCTTTGGAAAGTTGCATGTTTTTCATTAATTTATTTCTTTTGTAAACTAGAGCAGTGGTTTATTGGTTTAGTTTGTGTGTGTGTGTATATTTATATTGATTGTTTACTTTTTAACTCATGTTTAACTAATGTTTAACTACACTATCTTCTCTAAAATTGTTATATTAAGAATATTAAATTGTATTTTGGAGATTTTCTCCCTGGGCCTCTGCTGAAAAAGGGCCATTAGCCCAGTTGGATCTCCCCAGTTAACAAAAGTGAAATAAAAATATGAATTTAATCCAATTAGATTAATATATACAACTGATGATCAAAATTTTATTTCTGTGTTCTGCTGAAAAGGGGATTTTGACTTAACCCATGCAGGCAAAACTGGTAAACCAAAAGCAAAGTAAAATTTAATACATTGGTAGTCCCCTATCAAACCTAATTAATGTTAAATACAAACTGTAATATACTACGGCAATGCAAATTATAAATGTTGTGCAATGCATGGGTTGCAAGGCATTGTCCTTTGTTTTTAAATTTGTACAGGCACTCTGTAGCTTTGAATTTAGCAGATGCTGTGCCAAGTTTTTGTCTGGGAATACCTCAAGACTTTGCCTGGTTTGAAAATGATTTTATGAACATTTAGCAGATGGTGAGTAACTCACTTTAGCTCCATCTAGGGTTGGTAGCTCACTGACATCACTTAACGCATGAAGGAGTCTTGGAGAAACTGAATTTTAGTTTAAACAAAAAAGCCTTGAGCATTTAATCTCAACAGATTTCAGTCTTTTTTGGTAAAGTACCTAGCAACAGAAGAGGTGTATCGTGGGAAACCATATTAGAATTTAGGGAATTGTTACGACGGATACAAAGCCCGTAAGGCAAAACGGCATGCCCAGCACAACACTTGGTCATAGGAGACTTGATAGTGAGGCATACTGATGTTTCACTCACTAGGTTGAATAAGGAGAAAGTAACAGTCAGCTGCCTGTCGGGTGCAAGGATCTGCCATATAAAGCATCCACTCAGGTTTCTCAACAACAGGTACAAATATGACTCTCTCATTGTACATGTGGGTGTGAATGACCTGAGACGTACCTTCCTGGACTACATGAAAATAAACAAGGCGGCGCTTTCAGATTATGTAGCCCAGGTGGCTATGACCCTAGCCTTGAGCAGCATCCTACCATCACCCAGAGTGATACCACAGTAAAAGCAGAAAATTATTTGATTTCAACAATTGGCTAAGTTTCTGGTGTCATTCTAAGGGGATCCAGTGTCTATCTGCTGGGATGACATGATTGACAGACCTTGATACATTACCAAAGATGGCCTGCATCTGTCACCCCTGGGCTTCTGGATACTGGCCAAGGCTCTTGCTACCCCTATAGTACTTTTTATAGTCGGTGTTCCAAAGACTAAATTACCACTGTAACAGCTACAAACAAATGCAATCTTAGGGTCATGCTGTTCAACACTAGATGTCTAAATCTCAAAATGCACTCTCTCAAAGCACTCTTAAAATGGAGAACATTGACATTTGTGCTGTAACAGAGGCGTGGTTCAAGGCAGCAGAAAGCCCCCCTGCACTACCGGGCTATACCTCATTCTACACCTTTTGCCCCCAGAACTTGGAGTGGGACTCCAAAGGCGGTGGTGTTTCCATATTCCATAAAGGATGCGCACACCTCCAGACTGGTATCCCAACATAATGCATCAGAGGTACTTCAGGGGCAGCTAACATTGTGTAAGACACCGATTCAAGTTGTAGCCTATTATAGGTTCCCAACCATGTCCCAAGACTTGCACTCCACATTTTTAAGCCCCCTGGAGAATATTAGGGTCCAACCTAACACACTCATACTGGGCGACTTCAGCTATCCCTCCAATAACTGGGAAAAACTACTCCTGTACTAATACACTTCCCAACATTTCCTGGAATTCATTAATTCCAATGCCCTAAACCAGCTTGTTCTTACCTCAACTAGATGTAGCAACATCCTTGACTTGGTCATTACTAATGTGTTGACTTGGTCATTACTAACGTGGGCGACCATTGCTTTACACCAATAGTCAACTCCTCCCTGGTTAGATCTGACCACAAACTAATCACTTTGGAAATCCACATCCCTCCTTACCCCCCCCCTGCAAAGATTACCACCATGAAAAACTTCTCCAAAGCTAACTTTGGGCTCCTAAAAACAGAGGTGGCTATCTTCACGGCACCCATGTAAATGGAGAATAGATGCATGACCGCCAAATCATACACCAATGCACGGATCTGACCATACCCAATAAAACAAGACACACGCTTCAAAAAAAGGAAGCCAATCTGGTGGTCCCCTGCCATAAGCAAACTACAGCAGGAGAAGGAAACTGATGTGGAATAAGGTGAAGTCCCAAGACTGGAAAAACTCTCTCTCGGCCTCAACAAAAAGTTGAGATCCCGCATCAAATCCTCTAAAGCTAGCTATGAAAACAGAATTTCAGCAAATAGTTAAGACGAACCACAAGGCCTTCTGTAGTTATGTAAAGAATCTCCATAGCAATACCCAGATTTGCTCTGAGCTACTGCACTATGGTACCTCCTATACCGAACCAACAGATACTGCCAATGTACTGTCTGACAGATTCAGTGCCAATTTTAACCCCCCCCCCCCAAAGGACCAGTCAGAATACCCGTAGATTGCCAGGCACCCAGTATTACTGCTGCACAGGTTAAAACAGCACTGTCCAAGGCCAAGAATACAGCTTCTATGGGACCTGGCAGTATCCCTGGGTGTGTTCTACGTGAACTACAGAGTGAACTGGCACCTCACATGTGTGCTCGGTTCAATCACAACCTCACCTCAGGCTTTGTCCCTACCGAATGGCACACTGCTGTAGTCATCCCTCTTCACAAAGGAGGAATTACTACGTACCCTAGGAACTATCGCCCCATTAGCCTGAGAAGTCCGATATGCAAAGCTATGGAATGCATCATCATGGACCTAATAAACAAGGATATAGGATATCTCCAAACTGGATCCCACACAATTTGGTTTTGTGAAGGGTAGATCATGCCTGCTCAACTTCAACTTCTTTGAGTCAGTCACCAGAGCTGTGGATGAAGGCAAGGTGGTTCATACAGCCTACCTTGATCTGGCCAAGGCCTTTGATACTATTCCTCAGTCAGGAATTGTAGAAAAACTCCCTAAGCTAGGCATCAACCCCTAAATCACTAGGTGGGTTGCAAACTGGTTCACAAAACCCCACAGTTTGAAAGTAGCTGACTCCAAGTCGGACTACCGACCAGTCACAAGTGGAGTCCCACAGGGTTCAGTCCTGGGTCCTCTTCTGTTTGGTATCTACTTCTCAGACGTCCAGGGCAAAACGAAGGGACTCTGGCTGACAAAGTTCACAGACCGTTGCAAGTTGGGTGCCATTATTAACTCCCCAAGTGATGTTGACATCCTACTGAAAGGCCTCACCGACACCAGCAACTGGTGCCAGTACCATGACCTTAAACTTAGTGCTAAAAAATGTCATCATCCCGTTTGGCGGAAAACCCAGTTCCCATGAATTACCACATTGATGGTAGTCCACTGAACACAGAAGGCGTTTATAAGAGGTCTGGGAACACAGGTTGACAGCAACCTCTCAACCACCACATTGCCACTGTGGTCAAAGTCCTATGTGGTGCATCTCATTACTAAGAGTTTTGCATCCAGGAAGAAAGAGGTCATTGTCTCCCTCTACTCTTCTCTCATTAGGCCAATCATAGAGTACAATGCCCCATTTGGCATGTGCCTCACTAGACACCTGCAACAACTAGAGAGGCCGCAAAAGTACCTCGCAAAGAGGATCCTAGGCCTTAAACACTTGTCCTGTATAGACAGACTAAAAAAAACCTCTCTTCTCTCTCATATTGTCTACTTAGAGGCGATTTCTGCTCGACTTAGAAAGCCATGTCTGACCCAGCTTTGTTAGAAATGCTACATCTAAAGAAATCCCAATCCCTCCGCACCACACGCTCCAGAGACCTCAACCTCATTACCACAATCAACAGAACATACTGGAGGGACAGGTTTATAACCCAGAGACTGTCCATACTGTGGAATAGACTTCCCATACATGTTAAACAGAGCACCTCACTGGTCCTCTTTCAAGAGAGATCTTGACTAGTGGATGGGAAATAGAAAATTCAGTCCGAGGATGATTCCAATGGCTCTACTCGATGGAGGCACTGGGAACTAAGGTGGGGTGGCACAATACCAGGGTAATGTGAAGGCTCCAGTGCCATTAGCTTAATACACACCTATGAACCCTTGATTAGAATGTCACAATGTGTTGGCCTAAATGAGAGTGTTTCTATTGAAGTGCTTAGGCTAAGAATGTAAAAATAAGTTTTCAGTTTATTTTTTGCTTTGTATTCCTGTGCATTGCTTTTATTTGGCTGAATTTAATGGTATTTATTTGGACATGTAAATGTGCAAGAATTTTAATAGGAAATAAAATGTTTTAGAAAATTTGTAAACATTTGCTTATCTTGTGATTGTAGGAATATTTTAGAATGTGTTGTGGTAGGAACAACTTGCTGTACGTTTGTATTTTAATGTTTTGAAGTTAGGACAAACCACTAAACAATAAATACAGTTCCATTGATTGGGGGAGGGGGCAATAAATGAAGATGCAAAAATTGATCATGGTTATCTGGGTCTGTGCAGACTGATACTGATGGGAATATATACCAGTCCAAAAACTTGCAGTTTGCTCTAGGCCATCTTTGTTTATATACATCGTTGATTGCCTGTGGCAAAACTACTCTTAAGTAGTTTTGGTTGAGTACTGCATGAGATAAAGTGAATTTGGCTTCAGGCAAATCTGATTTTTAATCTCCTTGGTTGTCTCTTCAATGTGAACCTTGACACTAGCATTGCTGTCTTTGTGGTGCCTAGGTATTTTAACTTTCTGGCAGCTCAGTTATTGTAGTGGCTGTATTATAAAGCAACATCTCCAACTTTTCTGTATGATCATTTTCAGTGTTGGTGTTCAGAGGCCCTTTCTGAATGGGCAGTAGCACTGGTCTGTGCAAACTGGCAGGGTGCAAATTATTTGGTAGGCAGCATACTGAAGTGTCTTAAACCACCTCTGAAGTTGCACTGCCACAGATTTCCGTCTTTAAGAGCCATTGTGGAAGTTCATTTTGCTTCAGTGTATGTTAATTGTGTGTGAATTCTGATTTACCAGTTGGGTAAAAATTTACAGGCTTTACTGATTTTTAACTGGGTTGGAAGACTGAACCCCAGGGACCCTTTTCAGCTATCACCCAGGCTTCAAAGTAAGAATATGAAGCTGTAAACATGGTTGCTAAATTTACACAAGTCGTGAAATTGGTGTAATTTGTAGTAAAATTTAAACTTTGTATAGCTGTATTCTGTGAATATTTGTCTAGTAAACTGGATTAGTAACCATGCATGTGCAGGGGTTACTATTGATAATGTTCTGGGTTTAATACTTGTTAAATTCAGTTTGCCACATCATCAAACCATTTCTCTGCACTCATTTCTTTTGAATTTCTAATTACTAATCACACCATGTAATACCTGACAAACTCTCTCTACTATATCTCTTCAGATGCTTAATGTTCAGCATCTAGTAAATGCGTTAGTAGCTTTTGCATTCTTATGAACTTGGTGGTGGTTGTCTTCTTTCGGCTTTTCCCGGTTAGGGGTCGCCACAGCGCAACTACAGTATTTTTGTAACTAACGCTGAGGTGCTAGCTCTATGTCCAACCTTCAACGAAGGCACGCCCATTTACGCATGTCTTTCTAACGCCCATCCAACCGCGGGGAGGACATGCAGACTCCACACAAAGGAAACAAATATGAAAAATGATCAGATGTGTAATTCATGTCCGTGTACATTACTGAATGTAATATGTGGGAGCTTTTCTCCTTGGACGTCCACTGAAAAGTGATTTTAAAAAGTTTTTTTTAAGTGATTTTCTGTTTATGAAGTTCCATGCAGGCACCATCTTTCAGAAGGCTTTTTGGGACGTTTTTTTTATATATGAATGGAGGTTTGATTAGGTTGCTAGTTTCATTCATCATTGATTGATCTTAATATTGAGTATTTCTTTGAAACGTGCTTGTCAGTCAAACATTTTAAATCTATACTCTGACTCTCACTATTTCTATATATTGAGCCTTGGAAAAATGGATTGTGACAGTCTTGCCCTACGTTGTCATGATTTTTTTTTTTTATCACAGATTACATTGTCATGATAATGTAATGTCATTGACTCTGTGGCACCTGCTAAAGTTTTAATTTTTGTACATTATTATACAACAGTCCTAGAGCACTAAGATCCTCAAACTATTGTTAAAAATTATCCAAGCTAACAAACGCACAGGGCACCGCCCTATTTTCCCATAAAATTGCCAAGCTGTGGAATACTCTTCCTTAATCTATGGCTAAGAACCCCATCATTCATGAGCTTAAAAACCTCCTTAAGGAACATCTAGCAAAAACTGGTTCTGCTCCTGCCATACACTTGGTTAAGCTACCTATACTCCCTTATATACTCTAAACTAGCTCATTCTCACAGCTACAATTATTAACTGCTGAAGGCTATCTTGTTTCAACACTTGGTTTCCGTTATCATTGTAAACATGCATACAGCTTTGTCTTCAACTGTTATGTATACTGCATTTCTCTATCTTGCAGTTATTGTATCACACTGTCCTCGCTATTAACTCAGGCAGCCAGTTTTTTTTTTTCACACTGCCATTTTTTGTTAAATTTGTTAATTATTTGCTAATTATTAAGTAACTAAGTTCTTAATTGGCTTTGTACATTGTTGATTAATACTTGTTCAATTTGATTAATACTGCCTTATTTATGTATGGAGGTTTTCTCCCTGGGCCTCTGCTTAAAATGGGCCTCTTGCCCAGTCGTACATTGCCCGGTAAACAAAATAAATGTCTCCTTTATTGTTGTGTACTTTCAGCAACTTTAATCACGTAATGTGAACTCTTGTCTTTGTTATATATTTGTCATCTTTTGCTGTTGTCGGTTTATAGGTGTTAATTAGGCTAATGACCATAACAGCCTTTTTAAACCTAGCCATGCATCCTAAATATCTGACAAGTTCTAGTATCCTTGATTAGTGTAAGCATGGGCTTGGGAGATGGAACGTTTTACAAGCAGGGGTCTGGAAGATGAACCATTTACAGGCTGCCTGTGTCAATTGGAGACGTAGTGTCAAACCAGGAATGGAATTTCCTGTTCCCCATCCAGTTGTCAAAGTTGCACGTGAATTGGGTTAGAGAGCAAGTCTACTTCACATGGATGGGGGGGCTTGTTCTGGAGAAGGGATAGACTCTGCAGGTACATAGCTGTCTCTCCAGCAGGTCTTATTTATAAGGTTCAAGTCCTTTAAAACAGGTAATTCTGGTGCTGTTTGTTTTGCGGATATGCAAGAGGTCCAAAAGGGGTGGGGTATGTATGGGGCCTTGTATACCAGCCATAGAGCGCCCCAAAACCACCTATAGAAGACCGAATAGAGGGATAGGGCCTTAAGGCAGTCTCAAAGCTTTTTTACCTTTTTGTATTCTGCTGCCTTTAGTCACCGATGCCATGTATGAGCACCTCTCCTTACTTTTTACTTCCTTCATCTTTTAAGACCCTTTGTCCAGCTTTTCACAACTGCTATTTCATGTCCTAATCGCACCTTTGTTCAAATGTCTGTTCTAATCGTCTGTCAAGTATATAGATTCTTCAGTGTAATCAGGTTCTTTTATTTGGTGTTTTGTTTTACTTTTACATGCGCTCAGCACTTGCATGTGTAACATGCAAATCCCATCTTAAAAATACATGAATCCATCTAATTGCCATGAAACTCTTTTTTTTTTTTTTTTTTTTTTTTTTTTTTTTTTTTTTTTTAAATTGACACATTAGAAAAGGTTCAGTTCCTTTTGTGCTTCTTCTATTCCTATGCATAACTTCTATCCTTGCATACACCTTGTATTGTTTAACTGTTTTCTTTTCTTGTTTTTGTTTTAGTAGATTCTTTTTGTCCTTTCTGCCCCTTTTAGCTGGAGTGGTTATCAGTGATGTTACCGTAATTGGTACTTTTTTGTTAAATGGATTATTGTTTTGACATTAAATTCTGACAGTTTTGTAGTACTGTAATAATCTTAATATTTAATTAGCTTCTGATTGAAGCTTCCATTAATCTAAGTATTTTTCTGTTATGATGGCATTTTGTGCATTCTACTTACTGTCTTGCAGTAAAATAAAAATTCACTGATGTATTTTGATATTTTAGAAATTTTAGCTTTTGCATTTGCTCAGAATAGAAGCCTTAGAAAGTACAAAGATTCTGGAACAGAGACTCATTTTAATATCTTATTATATCAGCATAGGTTTTGCAATTGCTCAAGTTTTCAAGCTGGCATGAGCACTTCATCCGGCATTAATAAATTACTAATGTTAAGCAATTGTAAAACCTGTGTTGGTCTAATAAAAGGTATTGTCGAATGGCTGTGTTTGTGTCTCTGTTTCTATTGCTGGGCCAACATGGCATTTCTTAACTTTATTGTTTTTAGACTTGGTGGTGTTTTTTCTTTCGGCTTTTCCTGGTAAGGGGTTGCCACAGCGGAACTCCGGTCCAGTAATGATTGGCAGTAGACTTTTATGAAATGCCGAGGTGCCAGCTTGATGCCCAACCTTCAACGAAGGCACGCCCATTTACGCACACATGTCTTTAGAAATGCTACCCAACAGCGGGGAGGACATGCATACTCCACACAGAAGGCACTCACAAGCCAAGCCGAGAATCTTAACAGGAGAACTTCTTGCAGTGAGGTAACATAGCTATCACCGCGGCATTTTTTTAAAGACTTAGTGTGATTCTCATTAAATCTGCCGTCGGGTTGGATCAGGCCATTTAAAATTATATCGCAGATTGGATTTACAGTTTTAGAATTGTTTTGTATCTACACTCGTGTTTCTTTGTATAGATTTAGCTGTTGTCAAGCTTTCCATGATTTGGTTGTGTATATTGACTTAAGGTATTTGCTTTAGAAACTAGATCTCTTCTCTTGAATTTGTTCAAAATGAGATGAATCTGTTCATCTTAGAAACTTATCATAGGGGTTCCAAGGCCTGTAGTTTGGGAGCGCATTTAATTTTCTTTTTCTCATTTGAACAGTATCAGGATGGCTTTATAAATTTGTAGATTGGGCTATGGTGTAGTGAATACTGAATAAATTGCATTTTCTGGAAAGTGTTTATAGCTTTGTTTTCTTCTACTCTTGAGAAGTTTACATAAAACTGCAGAAAAACATTTATTTTTTCTCCTTCTAGATTCTTAGGTGTGTACTACGCTAATGGTCCGGAGCCTTTACAAGCCTAGCCCTTAGGATTACCCAAGCATCGTGCCACACCCGACCTTGGTTCCCAGTGCATCTGTCAAGTAGAGCCACTGGAGTGATCCACATTTAAGTGTTTGACACCTGTAAGATTTGGCTTCAGTTTTATTAAGGTGATTTTGCCCAAAACATTAAGACTGAGTAAGAATTCTCTACAGTTCTTGATAGTCAGACAACACAGTGAATATGTGTAAAATAAATGAGACCATCAAATCATCTTGGCCAGAAATCATTTGAAAAATGTAGGTATTGTGTACCTTCCAGAAGCTGGCCAGAGGTGGGCACTCCCAAAGTGGCTACTGTAGCAGATCCCATAGGTAGGGAACTTGATATGAAAAGGATCAGAATCCTGCAGTTTATGGGTTCACCTGTAGGAAGCTGAAAGCACTGCCTACATAGGGCAGCAAGATGCAGCCAGCTCTCTCTGGTAACAAGGTTTGAGGTCCTGAGTAGACCAAAACAAATCTAGAACTAGGATATCACATTATCCTGTAACACATGAATCCATTGCAGGCAGTGCACAACAGAAGTAATGTGTTGGTAATTGGTATGTACCAATTAGTATTCTTGCTTCAAAGGTCTGCTTCATCTGTAATGTGACTGTGTGCTAAGAAGTCTCTGGTACAAGTTATCTCAGTAGTTCAATGAAGATGAGACCAAGGCATGAACGACAAATGACTGATCAGCTTAAGATAGAAGGTACTTTAATTCTTGATGTTTCTTAAATTGAAACATGAGGATTTCAGAATGGCTTATTAGCCTGGAATCTAAAATAACTCTAAGGTTATGCACCTTGCCAACAAATTCAAGATGTTTCTGCAATGATGTGGTGAAGTTTGACAGAGGAGTAACAGAAGAATTCCTCAGACCTGAGTTGCTTGAATTGCAGTGACATCCATTCACCAATTTGCAAATTGGCTAAAAATGTACAGCTTAAAGATCTTCAGCCAGGAAATGTAAACTTGTCATATCATGTAGAAGGGATAGGTACATTTTTCATATCATTAGCATAACTATGATATTCTTAAACTGATCCTTAACAGACTTTCTAAAGAAAGCACATAAACTGTGAATAATAAAGGACCAAGGATAGCTCTTTGTGACCCTCCACATTCCAGAGGGTATGTGGAAGACAATGTTTGCAAAACAAACCTTTTTTGGGAATGTACAGGTTGTTATGGAGTAAACCACTTTTTTTTTAGACAGGAGAGGGTTTGTAGATACTCTTTCAGAATGCCAGGGTTCATTGTATCGAACTCTGAGAGATCTAGGAGGACAAACAGTGGCTAGTCGGTGTTTAGCAAGAAGCAGATCATTAACTTTTATAAGAGTTGTCTCACTGCTATGATGAATGTAAAACTCTCTAATTGAAAGTGATCCATGACCCCACCAACTGTAAGACTAGTCTCAAGTTGCTTATAGACTACTTCTTAGTCCCTTTCCACAGGAGGGAGAGGTTAGAGATCGAGCTGTAATTGTTAAAGATGTTGGGATGCAAAGATGCTTTTTGACATTGGAGATAGCTGGCCTCTTTTTACAGTGCTTATGGGAAGACCCCGTCTCTCAATGGTGATACCAGAATGTGAAAAAAATCACTAGTCCATAACGCATGAACGCTAGCCATCAAGTTGTTTGACATGGATCTATTCTGCAGGTTGTTGGTCACACATGTCAGATGGCAGTAATGAATGCATAATAATAGAGTACATCAGCCATCATCCAAGAGATTTAAAGAGGAGGCTGGAACAACAGAAGTGGTCATGGGAATCAGCTGCTAGATGGGGATATCTGATGATGTAATCTCAGCACAAATCTGAGTCTTCAGGCACTCCTTAAGTAATGCTCTTTTTTGGTAAGGCAGACGGGTGAGGCTGCACAGTCTGGACACCTTCTGGAAGAGGGCTGGAGTTTGTCACTTGCTGAAGAGGTCTGCCTCTGAACAGGAATGCTGCTGTCCTATGAGGAATCTGCCTGATAGATGGCATAATGTTTGTTACTCTACAGACCCGCTTGACACCAGTGATGCTCATGCACCCTTCTCATTTTATGAGCTGGAGGCTGCAGTCAAATCAGATTCAGGTGTTGTAGTAGAGACTGAGCAAACTAAGTATACCAGCACCCTGAGCAATGAATTGTAGCTCATGACCAAGGCAGCTATTTAATGTATACTGCTCATGGAGAAGAATTGAAATATCTATTGTAGAAAAAAAACTTTGAAGCTAACTTAACTTGATAAATGCAGGCAAGACTGAGGAAGGAACATGTTAATCGCCAAGCCTAATGCAGTCATATCAGTTAAAAAGATAGACCTCTAAACTAGTTCGTTCTTCTGCAGTTTAAGGTAATATGAACAAAATGGAAGTGTCTTGCCTGTTGGTCCACAATATGAAGGCGCTAAGCAGCATGCAATGTAGCCAACCTACATCCGGCACCGCAGTGATTGAAGCAAAATGTTTAAATGCCAGCAAATATGTAAAAAGGACATAGTCATGTGGGACAAAAAGGACTAAATCAGACAGATGTCTAGTAGTTGACTTAACTTTATGTAAAACAGTAATTGAAACAGTATCTTAATGTTTGTTTTAAGATATTACTGAATTTTGTGTACCAGTAATTTAAGTAAGTGAAAACTTTTATCTCAAAATGAAGCAGTAGTGAAAACCTATACTAAATTAGGTTAAACATGTGAAGTTCTTTCAGCTGAGGTTGTATGCATTTGGATCATCACAGGATAACCAGGAAAACTTGTAAACAATGAGAAACAGAGTACATCTTTTTGAAAGATGTTAGTTTTATTTTTTCATATTTGGATTTTTTCATCTGATGCCTTTTTAGTAAAGAAGGCTTGACAGTCTTGACATAGTGTTCATTTTTCGTTTATTCTGTACATCATAGTCAAGGTGAACTTTGTCATTTAGAACTACACGTGTATATTAATGAAATTTCGTGCATCAGCTCAATTCTAGAGATTAGAACTAGAGGAATAAACATAAGTAATATACAATACTACTCCCAGTACACACAGAGCAGAGGCCTTTACCAACACTCATACAAAAAGAATACTCTCCCCTGAATAAATTTTTAAAGTAATATAAAACGCACTGCAGATTTGAAATTGAAATACCTAAGTTAATTGTCTAATACTGCAACAATGAGTATGAATATAATTTAAACTTTGCACTTGCCTGAAATATACTAGTGCCGGAGTTCAGAAGTCTAATCCCTTCAGGGTAGAAACTGTTACTGTAGCATATATTGCAGGACTACAAAATTCACCATCTCTTGCCCGATGCTAGATGTTTAAAAAGTCCATGTGCAGGATGCATGTTGTCCTGTATTATTTTGTTGGACTTTCAGATGCTTCTTGCAGAATAAAAATGTTGCATCAATGTCAGACTGGAACTGGGTACCTCCTCTGCAACCCTCACCACTCTTTGTAGCGCCTTTCTTTCTGTAACTGTGTAGCTTCCAAGACACACTGTGAAGTTGCAGGTGAGGATGCTCTGTATTGCACTTGTATAGAAGGTGGAGAGAATGAGGATGAAGCTTGGCTTTTTTTTTCAGTTTTAGAAAAGTGGAGGTGTTGGTCAGCTTTCTTCACCGGTTGGTTGGTTGGTGTTACCAGACTATGAGATCCTCTGATAAGTGTACACCCAGAAATTTGGTACTCTTAAACCCTCTCCATGCACTCGCCATTGAGCCTGAGCACTTGGTGGTTTGTTCTCCTTTTCCTGAAGTTGATAATCTGGCTTGCATTAAGATCAAGGTTGTTCCCCTCGCACCAACTGATCAGAGATTCCTCCTCTGAGCCCCACGACTGTGGTGTCATCAGCAAACCTGATGATATGGTTGGACTTGTGCTTAGCATACCAATAATGGGTCAGGATGGTGAATAACGGTGGGCTGAGAACACACCCCTGTGGATCCCTAGTGTTAATTGTGATGCACTTTGTGTTCTTACCTGCACACACCTTCTGTGGTCTCTTAATCAGGAAGTCCAGGATCCATTTAGAGATGTTTACTGATTCCCAAATTTGCCAGGTTTTAAGTTGGCTGCAGTTATACCACCGTATTAAATAGAGAGATGAAGTCTATGAGCAGCTTCCTCATATAGTTTAAATGCTCAAGGGAGAATGGGTAGTGCTATTGATATGGCATCAGCCCTGGATTGGTTAGCTGTGTACACAAACTGCAGTGGGTCAAATTCAGGAGGTAGGAAAGCTGGAAGATGCTGTTTGGTCTGTAGTCATTATGGCTGGAGGGAGTGCTTTTAGGTGGGATGATGTTAGCTTCCATGTAGCATAAGGGTACTTTTGCCACGGAAAGAGGTCTTAAATATTTCCTTGAGCACCGTGCATAGTTGATCAGCAAAGCCTTTTAACACCTTGTCCATTATGTTGTCTGGTATGTGTATTTCTATGGAGGTAGGTATATTTCTATGGTGTTTCATGTTATTGATCTTAACTGTCTTCTCTGTGGAATTGAATATTAAATCTTTGGAAATGGTTCAGATGAACTAAACAATTATGACTTGGATAGTATGAGTTAAGGTAGTTTGTGTTGTATGAGCTTGTTTAAAAGGGGTGGCTTCTGTCTACTTTTTGTACAGCTCATGAGGTTGCCATTTTCATGATTTATCTTGCCTGGTATGTGTAGGTACAACTTCTGATTTCCAAGCTGTTAGCAGTTTGGACTGCTCTGGTTAACTTTAGTCTGCAACTTTCTTCCAACTCTAAATGTTTAAAGTAAAAATGTTTAGTTTGTGTATCAGCTTGACTGTTGGAGTTTATTTAGGCAACTTTGTTTCATAGTTGCAGTCGTTGCTGTTGTCTTTTCAGGGCTTGAGCTGTTTCCTGGTATTACTTCAGGTCCAGTACATGTTTAGCCCCATAGTTTTTGTGGATTGGGTAGTGCAGATTTTACAGTCACTCCTCACTGTGGTTTCTTGGGTGTCTTTGGCATTGCTCAGATTTTTCTAGTTCACCAGTGGTGGTGCTGCCTTAGAAATGCTGAGCTTTACTACTACTTTATTTGCTAGCTGAGTGATCTTGCAGTTTGGCTGCTTTTCACTATTCTCGCATGGCTTGCAACATTCAAGAATATCTGAAGTTGGCCATTTTGGATAGTTTGGTTCTTTAGTAAAGTCGCTGTCCCAGAAGTAGCTACTTATCTGTATTCAGTCGACTTTAATCTGCATTTTTATTGTAGTTGATTGTTTGTGACCCCTGGTCTTGCTGTTGGAGCTACCCTGGCCTTGTTACTATAAGAATTAAACATGTTTTTTTTCCCTTCCTTTTCTTGTTATACCCCATTTAGATTTCCACAAGTATGCAGTGCAGTGCCCGGATTTCATGTTAAACTTTTTAGTAGCTTTTACATTCATATTGTTACGTGGCTGTAATAAATTTTAAGTACTGGTCTCTCTCATGGCATCTGTTGTATACCCATTTTTCAGAACCTGTGAAACTGTATATGCTGCAAACTTAATGTCTTGTTGCTAATCAAGTGAGACTCCATTTCTTGAATGTTCCTGTTGATTTTGTTAACCAGTTGGGTTGGCTGATCTTTGAACCCTTCATGGGGAAAATAATGTACCAAATCATGGTACTTGTTTTTGCTATTGTTGGTTAATAGTGGAATGTATACATTTTTTATTTATTTTTTAATTTATATTCTGGGATTAAATTTTATTCACACTTTTTTAATGTCTTCTCAGATATGACCTTGCCTTCTTTTACGCCCCTTTTATTTATTTTACCTAGATACAGCAAATACACAGCTAATACAGCTATGTATTTGCTTTGTAAACATCTGTTGCACATGTATCAGTATGATCATAACCAGGTAGTAGGAACCATGCCTGGATGCCCATAAATGCTAGGGCAAGAGGGTTTGATGCAAATTCCTTATGGATAACTGTCTGTCAAACTCCTTGTCTTATTACAGTACCCAGGGTTCCTACAAATTATATAAAGTAAGTAGCAATGACCTCTACTCTCTTTATTCTATTTCTGTCTCTCATCCACTGTAACTCTGTACTACTAACCTGCCATCTGTGCCCTAGTTTATTACCTTGGCTCTCCCTTAAGTTATACAACTCTGGTTTCCATAACTCATCTGCTGCTGATGTGCTCAGTTTGTCTACTAACAATGGCCCAATTAATTAACTACCTTTACCCGGTCCTAATACTAAGCATATTTACTAGCAGTCCACACAATGCCTTGGCCAAACATGTAGGTGAGACGAGTCAGGCACATAGCTTCAAGTTTAGGATTCTTGAGAGATTATTTAGTACACATAGAGGAGGGGACATCTGTAACCTTACTGAAACCAAAGAAAGTAATTGGATCATTAAATTTAGATCCGATATGCCACCTGGTCTGAATGGGAAAGTACCCATCAGACCATATTTGAAAATGAGAAGACTGAGAACATAGACATATAACTACGTATGCTAATACATACGTTTATAGACTTATATCCTAGAACAACAAATTTTTGTTTTTGTTCTGACATGATTTGAGATGTTGGTCTTCACCCTTTAGGGTAGAGTATCGTTCTGTCTTACACATTTTAGTTTTGTTTTAATTTTGATTTTCAACACATATCTATGTATGTATCAACAATATATTCTTTGAAATAATAATGTTTAGGGCTAGGTTAATTGTATATATGTTGCTTTGAAGTTTGACAAAAAATTCCCCTTTTTATTGTTGATATGTCATGATCAATAGCGCAAGTGTTTATGAATGTTTAGTTTATGTGACAGGAACTCAGAGGTACCGACACTTAGATACAGTAGAGATTTGTTGTGACCAGATGTATTTTAAATATCTTTTTATATCTATGCTACAGAGAGTCATGTACGCTATCTGACATGTATTTCTTACAATCATGTCACAGAGTGCTCAATCCATTTGATATACATGGTTCTAATGTTTTAAAGTTTTAATGTTATTAATCCTGCATATATCTTTAAATTTTTAGCTTTCAATGTTGGTTCCCGCCTTTTATCATATTTAAACGCTATATGGAGTGTATGTAATTGGTCTGATGAAGCTATAAGCGAAAGCGCTAACCATCGTTGTTCTATGTGCACGTAATAAAATTGGTTCTACTTTAAGAACTACGGACTGGATCTTTTGCTGTCTTAGGATTTATGCTACTTGAAAAAAGTGTGTTCACCCTTCATTGTTTTGCTCCCTAGTTTTTACATTTGTTATTCTACGGTGCTTTTTACTAGGGGCATTCACCCCACGTGGATTCAATTCGTTATTTGTTACTTAAAGTTTTTGTATGTTGCATAATTTTTACTTTTTTATTTTGTATTTTAATTTGATGAGAATTTGTCACGTGGAGCTTTTCCCCCAGGCCTCCATTGGAAAAGAGCATCAGCTCAGTCGGACTATCCTGGTCAAATGTCAGATAAATAAAAAATCATGAACCGAGGGTAGTCCTAACCTTTAAATGTGATGTCAGTAATTTCTTTGCCAGTGTACTACCACAGTTTGTAAAGAGTGGTGCTGTTTTTGTTGCCATATCGAAGGAGTATAAATTATAGACTCCTTATGGAGTATGGTTTGATTATTCTCTTCACACCATATGTAGAGCTGGGCATAGGTTGGAACTTGTTGGAAAAGAGTGGGATTGTGGAGTTGGAGTTTTGGACTTGGAAGAGCATTATACTAGTGAGCGAAGATTTTTCATAAGTCTAGTCTCTTGTCTAGAGAAGTCGCGTCCACTGCCAGTTGATGATAAACTGTGCTTTCAGGTGGTGGGGAGGCTGTGAAACCCCAACTGATAGTCAACCAGAGTATCTTTACCCAGCAATGAATAATTTCAGCAACAAATTCACTTCCTTTTGTCCAAAAAACAAATGCAAAAATTGCTCCAGCAGACCCCAGAGAGGTGGCACAGTATGTTCGCCAACTCCCATTTCAATTTGGTTGGTGTTCAGTACTCCAGATTTTGAGTGTTTGACTTGTCCAGTTTGCGACCAGCAATTTCAAGACTAGACCCATGTTCTTCAATGCGGGTACTTGCCAGCTCCGAGTTACTGGATCTAGTAATCTAATCAGTCTTGATTGCTTTGCTGAAGTAAGGGATTTTTCTCAACCCTTAGAGGAGGTGTTTATTGAAGGTTGGGATTGCGATCTTTAGAGGCAAGTTATTGCTCAGTCTCTCACCTTCCCTTTCTGAGTACATTTGTTGAAGAAAGTGGTTTAACAACTGAAGATTTATCTAAAGGTTAGTGAACACACAGATCCTTTCCAATTATTTTTCAGACTTGCTACTGCACAGAAACTGCTCTCATAAGAGTAGCAAATGATCTGCTAATGGCTGGAGACTCTGGTCCTGTGGTCCTAGATCTCTTGGCAGCATTTAACACAGTGAGCCATGGTGTTTCTTGACTGTTAAAGTTATGTTTGTGTGTGACTGTGTTTTCCCTGTAATGATTTTGAAGTGGTTTATTTCATAGCTGCCTAATCATAATTGTATGGTTTGTGTAGGACTCGGTTCATCATTTTTCATATTACCTTGAATGCAGAATACCACAGGGTTCTATTTTGAGCCCTTTACTGTTCACTGTTTTATGTACTTCCTCTCAGGATATCCCCCAAAGGGTTCGCTTTTTAATTTCGATATTACAAAATCCCGAAGTTCAAAATATCGAACTTGCAATCTCGAGGTCTTGTAATCTCGAAATTAAGAAAAAAGAAAGAAAAACACATAAAAAAAAAACCATGTTTTTACAGGGGGGGGCCTTCACCCTCCACAGCCCATGCACTTGAATGTACTAACTGCAGTGCAGAAAGCAGTAATGCAGATCGCTATACAGTGCGGAACGGGCACATTACCATTCTCTGCCCTGTAGAGCAATCTCAGAGTTAGTATATTTAAGTTGCAGGGGGGGGCTTGTCCCTTGCAAAAACATGTGTTTAATCTTTTTTTCTTCATTTCGAGATTACAAGATCTCGAGATTAAGTTCAATATTTTGAACTATGGGATTTTGTAATTTGGAAATTAAGAAGTGAACCCCTCTATCAGTAAGACTGCTTGTCTTTTCCCTGTCTGAGGATCTAGAAGCCATACATACTTAACAGAAATTCATCTTAAATTGAGCACCAAGAACAGCAAGAGGTCTTGGTCCATGCAGTCATAAGAGATTTACTTTTGCTTTACCATTACCCGATGACGTCTTGTATGCTGAGGATAAGCTAGAGTTTGATAGCGAGTTGAGTAATCATTGTGTTTAGTTATGACTGACATTTTTAAAGACCGTGTTGTTTGTGAATTCATCCTGTTAACATTTGAGAACCCTTAATAGAATAAATTTACCTCGTACCTCAATCTAATCCTCTCCGTTGTTGTGCATGCTTTAGACTCTTCCAGATTGGACAGCTGTAATGCCTTTTACCTAGAACTAACAAAGAATTGAATTAGTTAGTGGGAGCATAACTCTTTAGCAAGGCTACTTGTACATCCTAGTTAGCTGGGTTGCTGACATTGCAGTACATTATAAGGAGAGTGACCACTTCCCGAGTGCGTTATCCTTTGGATGAGACGTTAAACTGAGGTCCCATCTGCTTGCGTTGGTGGTAATAATACATAGTTTCCCTTGAAGAGAGGCCTCCAGTCCAGTGAGGCTAACCCAGTCAACAAAGGATTAAAAAAAAACAGTAATAACAGTATACCAAACACTTCATGAAACTGCATCTGTGCTGCTATATTTATTTTATTTTTTTTACTTTTTTTTTTTTATTTTATATTTGTTAACAGGGTAGAGTCTGGCTGGGCAAGTCGCCCATTTTCAGCTGAGACCCGGGGAAATGAGCTCCATAACAATAGTACAGAAAGAGTACACAAATTTTTAAAAGGTAATACAAACCATATACAAGTGGGTGAACAGCCTATTTTTGTACTGAAGTGGGCCGCAACTTGAAACTTACCTTGGAGGGTAACATGAACAATAATAGTGAAAAAATGTATGAATTCACCAAAGCCTGTGGTTGTTGTACACAGTGTAGATATATACTATCGACTGCTAGTTTGAAACTTGATAATATTAACCAGGACACTGCTTTTCAAAAAAGGTAACTGTCAGACTAGCAAAATAGTTTATCTGGCAAAGTGTAATTCTTGCCCAGGGTTTTATGTTGGGAAAACTGCTAGGGCTCTCAGGTCCAGGATATATGAACACTTATATGACATTTAAGAATTCAAAAGAAACCAATGCCTTATTTAGGCATAGTAAAATGTGTTAATTTCTCTGGATTTAAGTTTGGGATATTAGATAACCTTGAAATAAACCCCAGGGGTGGCAACTGGAAAAACACTTTTAAAACAAGAGGGAACTAATGTGGCAGCTTCGTTTGGCAGCTAATGGGATTAAATGATTTTATATCTATCTTGCCCGCTTTAAAAGAAAGAGCGGAAAGGGTTTAATTTTAACATAATTTCTTTACAGAAATGTATTTTATTGTATTTTTAGTGTTTATAGTGTATGCCTTTAAGTATTAATTTATTCAAGATCTTTTGTTGGACTGGTGGGATTCCTCACCTATCCTGTGACAGTGTAATATATTTAAATCCACATGACTGTATATTGTTCTGAGGAAGTCCATTTTACTTTGAAAGCGCTTAACAAATAAACTTGTCTACTAGTCCTACTGGTGAATTTTTGGTTTTTAGTTTTTATTTTCACCAGTTTGCTACAATTATTTGTTTTTATATATATATATATATATATATATATATATATATATATATATATATATATATATATATTAGTGTGTGTATATAGTCTTTTGGCTTTTCCTGGTTAGGGGTCGCCACAGCGGAACTCCGGTCTGCTAATGATTGGCAGTAGATATTTACGTACAGCAGTATTTTATTATTGTAAGCGCCTTCAAACCCTTCGGTTCTTCATCAGACAATGTTATGCATTCAAAAGCAGATTAAATAGATCCATACAAATTCAAACGGACCAATAGAAATTCACATATCATTAATAGTTAATAAAAAATTTAAAAAGATAAATATAAAAAAAAATTGAATACAAAACATTAAATAACATTAAATCTGTTGTGTTAAATACTGATTTATTATATACAATCAGTGCTCAGGATGCTAGATGATTCTTGTACTTAAAATCTGTTGAGATGTGCTATAGAACAAATACAACAAAATGTTTTTTTGGACTTGTATGAATGTTTATGTATGGGACTCATTGCGCGTGAGTTATATGCTTATTTTTATGTAGAATTTCCACTCGTACCCAAGTTATTTGGTTTACCGAAGATTCACAAAACTCCTACGTTTTCTAGTTTTAGACCCATAGTATCTGGTTCAGGATGGCTCACTGAGCCTTATCTGTTTATGTAGGTAAACCAATTGAGAATCGTTCTAGATGGGTATTTTTATAGTTCTAAAAGACACATTTTCTACGTGATTTGTATATGAATTTTAGTCAGTCATCTTCATGTACTATTTTGGTGTCTTTGGATGTTGAGGCTCTTTTTACTTGTATTCCTAATGCTGAAGGCATCAGCATGATTAAAAGATATTTGATTAGGGATGGTGCTTTTGATGAGAAATGCATAGATTTATTATGTTACCTGTTAAAAGTCATTCTAGATAATGTGTTAGTATTTGAAGGAACATATTGGCAGCAGAAGGATGTAGCGTTGGGTACTAGTTGCGCCAGTAGTTATGCAAATTTACTCATGGCAGAATGGGAATATAATAGAGAACACATGGGTATGGATCTCATTTTTTACAGAAGGTTTGTGGATGATGTCTTTTTTTTTGTATGGGGAAGCAGTGAGACTTCCTATTGAATTTTATAAGACATCTGAACAATAGTAGAACTTTTCTGTGATTCACATATAAGATTTCCAACACAAACATAGAATTTCTAGATGTTATGATTTCTCAACAGCGAAGGTGTTTATACTACAAAATTGTATCGAAAAGAATGTTTTTGTCCTTTTCTGCACAGGACAAGTATGCATCCTCAACATGTTTTTTTCTAGCGTAGTAAATGGACAGACCTTAAGGGTAGCTAGATTAACAGTTAATAATGATGCACTACAAGAGAATTTAGAAACAGTTTATAAGTAGAGGTTATGAACAAATAGCTGTATCTAAAGCTCTTGGGTACCACCATGAAGAGAAGGGGTGGTAGAGCCAAACCTTATTTTTCTCAAATTGACACCTTCACTAGGCCTAATGGTAAGCATCCAGAAGGGGTGCCATTGATTTTATCACACAGTTCTGATGTTAGGCACATCAGATATGTTCTATATAAGAATTGGCATATTCTGCACATGGATCAGGATATTGTAGAAATAGCTAGTGTGCATCCGAGAGTGGTATATAAAAGTTAAAAAATACACTTAAACAACTCTTATGCCACTCCAATAATAGGAATGTTCAACGGTCCTCGTCCCGAGGTATGATGAGATGTAATAGTTGTAATTTTTGTCCGTTTATTAATGAGGAAGGACAATTTCTACGTCCTGACACCAAACGGACCTGGCAGTTTAAAGTGCAGGCTGATTGAGCCAAATATATCAAATTTTTAGTGTTGCAGTGTACTAGGTGTCCAAAATCCTGTGTAGGAAAAACTAATAGAAGGCTTCGTTGGCGTATAAGAAATCATGTTTATTGTACAAGGAAATAATTATTGTATAGTGCTTTAGCTAAACACACGGTGACAGAAGGTGCAACACATACATTTTTATTTCAAGTTCTAAAAGTGATCTATAGTAACATCAGGTTGGGAGATAAATATGCTCTCGCCGATACAGCAGAAATTAAATGTATTTTTAGACTTGGAGCACATTTAGACTCTGGTCTTAATGACACTCTCTACTAAACCAGCACTAAAGGGACGTAAGTTGCCAAAGAAGTGAATTTTAAATGTTTTTGTTTTAATGTTTAATGTTTTGTATTCAGTTTTTATTATATTTTATATGCATCTCTAAATTTGTATGAACTATTAATGGTGTGTGAAATTTTATTGGTCTGTTTTGAATTTGTATGGATCTGTTTAATCTGCTTTTTTATGCATAACATTGTGTGAAGCACCAAAGGGTGTGAAAGCGCTTATAATAATAAAATACTGCTGTTTTTATCTGCTGGCATCAGTGTTTCTGCACAGTTCTTTTTGGTTCTCTGATTTTGCTGTTTATTACTGTGCATTTCATCACAGAGTTCCTTTTTGGAAATATATATACATAGACTCACACAAATGATGTGTGTCTCTCTCTCTCTCTCTATTTTGTGTGTGTGTGTGTGTGTGTGTGTGTGTGTGTATATAAATTTAATATAGGCTTTTCTAGAGGCTATGCAGATCACACTTGTGGCTTTTGTAAGATCAGTTTCTTGTAATGAGAAGGATGGAGTTTGGAGGTTAGGAAGAAAAGATGAGACTTGACTATATTCCCTAAATTAAACATGCAAGAGAGAAGGCATCAATTTGGTCACATGCAAGTGAAATAGTGATATTTATCAAAAGGCATAAATGGGGGGTGGGGGTGGATGGGAGGACATAAGCGAGTGAAAACATTTGTAGCTTAAATGAGATTTGTAACGTGCTGAGAAGCAGTAGATGGTGGTCCATTTGCCATAAAGGATGGTTGTTAATGATAAATGATGTCAAGGACTGTAGACTGTATTACCAAGGAGAAAAAGAAAATAGTTGATGAATGTGGCAAGAGGTGGACATTAGCAGTAGGTAGAAGCTTTCAGCATAAATAGAAAATGGCTAAACAATGATCCTTCAAGTATCATAACATGAAATAAAAAAAATTAGTAAAAAGTGACTGTAGATAAGAGAGCATGTGCTTTGTACTTTATCTTTAAGTAGCATGTCAAAGACTGAGCGTGCATGTATAAACATCAAGCATGTGCCGTTTTGAGAATGCAGCCAAGGAGTAAGCATGCATGAGTACAACAGTTTGTTTGTATACAAGATGTTCTTTGTGTTTCACTGTTGCAGTCATCACATTTGGGTTATCTGCTTGCAGTAGCCTGCAGTCGGCCTGAAAGTCTTGGGTCCTGCATTGGTTGCTGTCTCATCTTCCATGATGTCAGGTAGTCAAGGGTATAAAGCATGCAGCCGACGCAATTACCTCAGTCTTTCTTGCCATGCGGTGCCTAAAGCAGAAGCAGTTTGCAAGTGCTGGTTGGCCGACTCCAGAAATTTTTGTTCAGAACTGAAGTCTTCAACTAAAGCTAAGTACCCCATTGGGGAAACTTTTTTTCTTGCTCTAAACCAATGTCGGTAAAAGTCAATAATTGTATTTCTTGTGGAAAGCAAATACCTCAAGGATTTTCATTCGTAGTGTATTCCTTGCCTAAGCCCTGACCACGACATACCTTCGCAGTTGGTTTTGTGCCTTGTTTAAACAGCAAACTGTTCGTCTGTATATTTACGCTTCTAAATATTTTGGTACTTGGTTCAATTACCCAGATATGGCTTCGGTAAGGCACCTGACTATAGGCTTTCTGAAAAAACGCAAAGATAAACAGAGATGGCCTGCCTAGGTCCAAAGATGTTGATGACGCTTCTCCTAAGCTAGTCGCCAGTTCGCGGGTACTCTGGTGCTTTCGCAGCCCCTGATGCCCACTACTTGAGATTCGCAGGCCTCTACTGAGACCCATTTGGAGTCTAGTATGATGTGAGATGCTTCAACTGTGGAACCTGCGGATGTCTCTACTTTGGATGGGTCTGGAGCCACTGTGCAGGCACCGGCTTCTGAGGGTGTATTCAGGCCTACTGACTTGCATATTAAACTGACGCCATCTTCTTCAAGGCCTAAAACTCTATCTTTGCCTAGAAAACAGACGCCCAAACCGCATGGTCAGGCCTCTATGCTTAAAAAAACAAATGAGAATGGCTGAAGCCCTTATTACTATAATTGGGGGAAGGCAGCCTTGCTCCTCTGAGACCTAGGACTGAATTTGCTTATGATACTTCTGATCAGGATTCTGAAATTTCTGTTTCTTCCAGACAGGATTTACCCTGGTCTACCTATGAGGATTCTAATGTTGAGGACTCTATTCCTTCTGCTTCCCCTCCAGAGGATTTCTCTTTTGGTGAAACCTTGCATAGTCTTAGGGAGCATTTTCGCTGGGAAAGCCAGGATTACTCTGTAAAGAGAGACTTGGGGATTTCTTACTCCTGCCCCCCACACAGGCCTTCAGCTGTCCCCCCTGTACTGGACGTTGTTGATGATGCCTTTTCGGAATCTAGCTTGGCCCCTGATTCCTTACCTCTTGCTTCCCAGGCAACCTGATGGATATTACAGGGTTCCTGACTCTCACAAGTTCCTTTTTAAAAATCCTACTGTGGATCCTCTGACCATTTTACAGGGACCCCAGGGCATGAAGGCCACTACTGCCAAAAATCCTACTCCCTCTGATAGAGATTCCAGCGTGCTGGATAGATGGGGTAAGAAGGTATACACTTCTGCAGTCTTGGCCATTAGGGCCTTAAACTGCCAGTTTCATACGAGTATCAGCAGCATATTATTGGATTGCTTAAACAGAAAACTATGTTGATTCCTGACTGTGCTGAAAATAAGGATTTACGGGATTTAATGCATTCTGCTGAACAAGTTTGAAAACGCTACTTTGCGATGTGGTTTTGATTCACTAGAGGCATCTTGCAGGGCTGCTGTCACTGGGTCTGTACTTAGAAGGCATGCTTGGCTTAAGGAGCAATCTTTGCCAGATCATGTTAAAGCTAAATTGCTGGATGCTCCCTTAAATCAGGACTGCTTGTTTGGCAACAAAGCAAAAGCAGTACTTAAAAAGATGGAGGAAAAAGCTAAATCTTTGCAAACTGTAAAAGATTTCCTACACATACAGCCTCCAAGATTTAGTAGGCATTGGCCCTGTAATTATTGGTCCTTTCCTGCCACTTCAGGCTTTCTCAGTCCAAACCCAGAACCAGCAGAACACACAGGCTTCAGTCCCAAGGTACGCACAGGACTAAACAGTGGGGGGGCTCCCACTTCCAAATCGGGGAGTAGTAAGATGCCCCCTATGGTAAACTGTCTCAATGACCTCACTTTAAAACTTCCAAGCCCTTCTCAACTGATTGGTCCTTTAGGGGGAAAGATTGCTCTGCAGGCAAAAAACTGGCAATTCATTACCCAGGACAAGTGAGTTTTAAATATAGTTTCCCAAGGATACAGATTCCACTTACACACGTTACCAACCCCGAACGGTTGACCAGACCTACCCCCAACTCAATGGGCAGAGACTCAAGCAATTTAATCACGCACTCAAGTATAAGGGCTATTCAAACTGTCCCAGAAGAGGAAAGGGGACAAGTTTTCTACTAAAGACTTTTTTCCTTGTACCCAGAAAAGACAACACATGGCGTCATATCCTGGACCTCTCTATCCTAAACACCTTTGTGGTGATCCCAAGATTCAAGATGCTTACTCTTCACCAGTTGCTTCCTGTGCTAGGCAGGTATGCCTGGTTGGCAACACTGGATTTAAGGGAAGACTACCTGCACATCCCAATCAGAGAATCTTGCAGAAGATACCGATCAGTTCTCTGCACTGCCCTTTGTGAATACCCTGGGTGCAGTAGATAAGTCAAAAGTGCCAAGCTCCAGTCGTTGCGTTTTGCTGGCAAAGAAATATTCAAATATACCCATACCTGGTTGATTGTCTAATTCAGGCAGAAAGCCAGGACATACTTTTGAATCATCTGGCATTTGTACAAAAGGTGCTAACTTGACTGGGTACAAGATGCAATTTCTTTTCATTTATGGTGTACTCCAGACAACAAATTATATTCCTGGGAGCAAGCTTGAATACAACTTCCCAGATGGCTTTCCTCACGCCAGAGAAACAAATTCATTTGACAGCTTACTTCAAACTAATGGCCACAAAAACCCTGCTATCTGCAAGACAAATACTGCAAGCCTTTGGGTTCATGGCTGCCTGCATTCTCCTAATTCCATATGCAAGACTGCGTATGAGGAAACTACAATGGTACCTAAAAAAAACCTATGGTGTCAATCTCAGGATCTAGAAGCAATGATTCCTGTCATAACTTGCCTACAGTTTCTTTGGTGGGCAGAGGCCTGCCACCAGAATAAGGGACTACCATTCACTCTACCCCCTGCTGCCCAAACCCTAACGACTATGCATGGGGGGCTCACTTGGCAGGGAAGTGCATTCAGGGCAAATGGAACCCAATTCAAATGCACCTGCATATCAATAAAAAAAAAAAATATTAGCTGTACAGAATGCTCTGACAGCCTTCAAGGACCACATTCTTCCAGGACAATTAATGGTAAAGACGGACAGCATCACTGTTAAGTGGTACATAACCAAGCAGGGGGCAATCCACTCATACCCCCTCTGCAGATTAGTCATGGCTCTGTGGAACACAGCCTTGAGCTACCAAGTGCACCTACAAGCTCACGTCCTGCCAGGGAAGCTAAATACACTGGCAGATGAACCAAGCAGAAATCTCATGGACCTACACGAGTGGAAACTGGAGCCAAAGACTTTCAACATGCCAGAACTAGCAATTGGACAGATTGTGTACAAAGTCTCCCCACAAACAAGCTTGGAAACTGGATGCCTTGTTCTTAACCTGAAAAAAATCTATCGGTTTATGCTTTTCCTCCTCTGCCTCTCCTCTCCAAGGTACTACTAAAGATCAAGCAGGACAAACCAAGGACGATACTGATTGTACCACAATGGCCACGCCAACACTGGTACCCCTTCTTGCGCAGTGTCACTGCTGGCACCATGGCACCTGCCTCAGACCCCTACCCTGCTGTTCCAGCAGGAGGGCCAGATTCTGCATCCTCTGCTACAAACCCTGAACCTGGCAGCCTGGCTAATTACCTGATTTCTCCATTACCATCCCTCAGTAAACAAGTGTTTGGATGTCATTCTGGAGGCAAGGAGGCCTAGTACTAGAAAGTCTTATGCTGAAAAATGGAAAATCTGTCTCTGGAACCAAACTCAGGAGATGGGCACAGCAGTGCCCAGTTTACCTCAGATTCTTCAATATTTAACTGAGATGCTTCACAAGGGCCTTTCTTTTCCTCCATCAAAATTCATGCCTCAGCCATTTCTGTTTCATTACAATACAGAACCACACCCTCTTCTCTCATCCACTGCTCAAGCAGTTCCTCAGAGGGGCCAAAAAACTTAAGACCACCCAGGAGAGCCCCAACTCTAGCCTGGGACCTTAACTTTTTATATTGGAAACTCACTCTACCTCCTTTTGAGCCAGCTGCAAGTGCAGAGTTAAACTTCCTTTCTTGGAAAACGGTCTTCCTTTTAGCCATCGCTTCAGCAAGAAGGGTGTCTGAATTACACACCCTTATGGCAGTGTAGCCTTTCATCATCTTTCATGCGGACAGGATGTCTTTAGTGACAATTCCCTCCTTCATGCCCAAGGTAGTATCCAGTGTGGCTCTTAATCAGTCCATTCATTTGCCAACCTTCTTTTCTAATCCACAGAAGAAAGGGGAACGGATACTGCACTCCTTAGATGTGCACAGACAACTTAGATGTTACTTGGACAGGAATAAACCTCTCAGGAAATCTGAACAGAGGGGGGAGGCAATTTCAAAGCAAACCATTTCTAAATGGATAGGCCATTGCATTCATTTCTGCTATAAGCACCATGGAAAATCTATCCCACAGGGGATAAGACCACACTCAACCAGGTGTATCTACCTCTACAGCCTTTCTCAGAGGTGTCCCTTCCAAGGGACATCCTAGAAGCTGCTACCTGGAGTTCTGTACACACCTTCACCAAGCATTACCACTTGCCAATTTTCTCTAAATCCAGAGCTGGTTTTGCCTCTGCAGTGTTGCAGGGCCTTATAGCTGGTCCTAATGCTATCTAAATTCCTCCTCCCATCCTTAGCTTTGAGAATCTACCCAAATGTGATGACTGCAACAATGAAACACTAAGAACGTAGTACAGTTGTGTACACTTATTATAAATGTAGATGTTTTGAGTGTCTTAACTGTTGCAGTCCTGGTTACCCTCCCTCCAGCCCCCCGACTTCTTTTGGCTATACCTCTATATGGTGTATTTTTAAAGGATGGTGCTATACTGTAGGTTGGAAAACTGGAAGAAAAGTTCACATTACTGTTTTTCGGCTTTTGATTCCTTGGTATGGTTTGTGGCTGGGTGCCTTATTTGTAAAGCAAAATGCTTGTTTCTGCCACAGCTCAAATGTGCCATTAGTTGAACTGGTGGCACTCTAAATTGCTCATAGGTGTGGATATTTATTTTTGTTTTATTTTTCGTTTGTTAACTGGGGGTGTCTGAGCAGAAAAGGGCCTTTTTCAGCAGAGGCCCGGGGAGAAAAGCTCCACATAGAAAAATTAGATACATTCACATATTTAGACACAAGTATACTCCCACATTACAGTGGTATGCAGCACATCAACAGTTACAGTGGAGAGAACAAACAGGAAAATATTTAAAAATAAAGGTAATTATTAGATTTATTGTGTACAGCTGAAATTTGGAAGATGGGTAGAATACATACATAATACACAGGTACAAGTACATACATTGTAGATGAGCCAATGTTTGAGTGAGAGTGAAAGCAATTGTCAAGTACTCTAGGTTTAGTATGTGTACCTTATCCGCTTTCATTAGCCTGGGGAGCAGTCATATCACTGCCAACTTTGCTTGAGATGTTGCCTAATGAGGTTTTTAGAGGAATCTTTGTTATGTATATGGTGTATATGCCCTGCTGTGGACTGGCATCCCTTACAAGATTAGCTGTTTTAGTTTGCTGGAAAGGAATCCAGCTGCCCTGCATTTGCAAATGGGATAAAATGCTGACAAAGAATG
>NC_056726.1:1746343845-1746421345 GCF_019279795.1 Protopterus annectens | reverse complement strand
TACACAACTAGTAATTGCCAGAAATGCCCTGGAGCTCCTTCAGTGTTCATTTTTTTTAGTAGCCTCCCTGATCAGTTTTTGTCTTGTCTTTTCATCAATTTTGAAGGGACGTCCAGTTCTTTGCGTTGTCACTGTTGTCCCATATTTTTTCCACTTTTTGATGACACTCTTCACTGTGTTCCATGGTATACACAATGCAGAAATTTTTTTTGTACCCTTCTCCTGACTGGTACCTTTCAACAAGATACCTTTGATGCTTAAACTCTCTGCAAACCATGGCTTTTTTAGCAGTCAACTGAGTAAATGTCAGGAAAATCCTACTAGGACAGCTGAAATTTTTATGTAGGGTTAGTCAGAGTCTCTAATTGAAGGCAGGTGTGTACCCAAGAAGACCTAATGCTGTTATTTTTATTAAAGCAAAAGGTGTTTCAACAAAGTATTAAGTTAAGGTTGTGCACAATTCAGCCTACTTATTGTATGTTTTTTATATTTTTCCCCACTGACAGGTTTATTTTTTTCAATTGAATTGTAGAGATTGTAGGTCACATTAAAGTGGGAAAAGATTTGAAATGATTTGTTGTGGTTTTTTTTAATTATTTTTTTTTATTGCAAAAGTCTGACATTTTAACAGGGGTCTGTACACCTTGTTATATCCACTGTGTGTGGGGTGTAATTTTAAAAAAGTGGTTGTGGTGTTTGTTGTGGTTGTGGTGTTTGTTGTGGTGTTGTTGTTTTTTATATGATTATATATATATTATGACTGTTTTTGAATAGTACACATACAAATTAACTTCTAGGACTATATGGAAAGAAACAATGACAATAACTGAACTGATATACTTAGTGTTTTCAGTTATATTTTTAATGGTTAGCTAGAGTATAAGTATTCGCGGCTCCACAAAGTCTACTGTTCAATTTTACCCTTGGAATTAGACAAACTTTCAACTTAAGCACTCAAACCATTCACTTCTCATACTGGCACTTGCTTGAAACTCATAGTAAGCAGTAATAAACCTTAGCACTAGACCTCCCCCTATACTGTAGAGAAGAACAAGGCTCTCTGGCTTTATCAGTAAAACAGTTCACTGTACCTATCCAGGCATGTCCAAAGGGCAGTTTCAAGTGTACTCTCTGGTCCAACTGGTGAATCTGGGCATTTTGAGGCAATGTTGCAATTGCCTCATGTGCACAGACAACCCCCTCTCCTCCTTCCACCAAACACTAATACATGCGAAAGATTCAATTATACAGGCAAACTGGAGGCTAAGCTGTCTCATTCCAAGACTGCACCAGGCAGTCAAGAGGAGAAGGGAATTACTTGCATCACACCACCAGTGTCACACACACCTATGAAACTAGCACCGGCAAAAAACACACACATACATGAAAACGTACTCAGGCTCTAAATAAAAATTTGCAGAAGCAACAGAGACCTTCAAAGCAGACATCCAAGCAACCTCCACCCCCCCCCCCCAAGCACAAACCATGAAACACATGCTTCACAAAACCAGTGTGCCACACAATCACAGCCCTTAAGGCAAAATAACATACCCTACACACTAGTAATAAGTGACTCTGTATAGTCAAGCACACTGATGTCCCACTCACCAGGCTAAACAAGGAGAAGGTTACGGTTATAGCTGTAGCTGCCTGTCGGGTGCCAGGATCGGCCACATAACACAAGCACTCAGGTCACTCCAGAACAAGTACAAATATGACTCTGTCATTGTCCATGTTGCTGTGAATGACCTGAGCCGTACCTCCCTTGACTACATGAAAAGAGACTTGTAGGCGCGCTCTGATCACGTAGCCCAGGCCGGTATGACACTGACCCAGAGTAGCATCCTGCCCTCACCAAGAACGATACCATGGTATAGAGAAAAAATTATCAATTTTGACAATTGGCTAAGCTTCTGGTGTCATTCAAAGGGAGTCCAATGTCTGTCAGCCTGGGATGACATGCTCAACAAGCCACGCTGCTTTGCTAGAGATATCTTGCGCCTGTCACCCTTAGGCTTTCGAAAACTGGCCAAGGTTCTTGCCACCCCCATAGTGCCTTTTTTAGGCAAGACTCAAAAGACAAACCCACCTCCATAAATGGCACAAGTAACAAAAAAATGAGGGTAATGCTACTCCAATGCCAGAAGTCTAAACCTCAAAATGCATGCACTCGAGGCACTCCTCAGTATGGAGAAAATCGATATGTGCAGTGACAAACCTGTTTTAAGGCTCCAGAGAGCAAACTGCACTACCAGGCTACAACTCGTACCATACATTTCGGCCACAAAACCCAGACCGAAGTACAAAAGACAGGGGGGTATCCATATTCATCAATGATACCCACATCTCCAGGTTAGTGGCACAGCACAATGCTTTAGATATCATCCACGTGCAACTTACAACGGGCAAAACTGCCATTCAAGTTGTAGCTTGATGCAAATCACCCACCATGTCCCAGGACCCCCACTCCGCATTCCTGGAAACACTGGGAAACAAAGGTCCTACCAAATACCCTGATATTGGGTGATATCAATTACCCAAGCATTAACTGGTAGAACTACTCAAGTACAAACTCCCTTGCCCAACATTTCCTAGAATTTATAAACTCAAATGCCTTGGATCAACTGGTCATCACCCCCACCAGAGGTGACAACATATTGGACCTTGTCATCAACATGGGCTATCAGTGTTCCACATTGGAGGTCAACCCCTCACTGGTTAGCTCTGACCACAAACTAATCATTCTGGATATCCTCATTCTGCCACCACCCCCGGTCAAAGAAACCACAGTGAAAAACTTTTCAAAAGCCAACTTCATGTTAAGACCAAGGTGGGAAGTTTCAAAGCCCACATGGTAAAGGGTAATGCTGTCCAAGCTGCAAACTCCTTTACTAATACACTCTACGGGCACCTAAAAATGCGTGGATCGTGCTATCACAAGTAAAGCAAAGACTCACTTCTCCAAGAAAAGGAAACTAGTCTGGAGGACCTCTGCCATAAACAAGCTGTACAATAGGAGGAGGAAACTAGTACAGAAAAGAGTAAAATCCCAAGAAGGGAAGATATTCCTGATGAGTATCAGCAAGAAACTACGTTCCCTCCTAAAATCATCCAAGGTTAGCTTCGAAAGAAAAATTGCCATGGACTCCAAAGATGACCACAAGGCTGCCTTTAGCTATGTCAAGAATCTAAGTGGCAATTCTCAGATTTGCTTGCAGTGGCACAAAATACACTGAACCGACCGATATAGCAAACACCCTGGCAAACGGGTTCAGTGCAGACTTCACCCCTCTCTCACCCTCCAAAAAGGCCCATAACTTTACCAGAAGAATGTAGTGCCCCTGCAATCACAGACACTCGGGTTAAAACAGCCCTCTCCAAAGCCAAAAAAAAAAGCTTCAGTGGGACCGGGTGGTGTCCTAGGCTGCGTCCTACAAGAGCTCAATGATTAACTAACCCCTCGCCTAAGCACACTGGTTTAAACTAAGCCTCTCCACAGGCTATGTGCCCACAGAGTGGCGCATGGCAACGGTTATTCCCCTGCACGAAGTTGGAGCCATAATGGACTTTAGGAACCATCGCCCTATAAGCCTGACTAGCTTGGTCTGCAAAGCTGTGGAGCATGTAATCATGGAACACATTAATAGAGATATTGGGAACCTCCAAACACTGGACCCTACCCAATTCGGCTTTAAGGGAGATCATGCCTCTTAAAACTGGTGGACTTCTTTGAGAGACTGTTCCCAAGGCTATAGACGAGGGAAGGGTGGCCCACACGGCTTATCTAGATCTTGTAAAGGCCTTCGACACCATTCCCCACTCTGGTATTATAAACAAGCTCACCAGCCTGAAAATAAACCCCTACATCACTAGATGGTTTGCGAACTGGCTCACTGACAGAACCCATATGGTAAGAGTTGTGGGAGCTAGGTGTGACTCTAAACCAGTTAAAAGTGGCATTCCTCAGGGCTCAGTCCTAGGACCCCCTCCTGTTCGGCATATACTTCTCAGAGGTACAGGTAAGTATAGGAGGACTATGGCTGACCAAGTTCACATACAACTGCAAACTAGGGGCTGTAATTGACTCTCCGGCTGACAGACATCCTCCAAAAGGGTCTCACTGAGACAGATTCCCGGTGTTAAAACCATGGCCTCAAGCTAAATGCAAAAAAGTGCATAGTCACCCCCCTTTGGAAAAAAAACAAAGTACCCACAAACTACCACATAGGTGGTAGCCCCCTGAATACGGAAGACATAATAAGGGATCTGGGGACCCAAGTAGATAGTAACCTCTCCTTTGATAATCGCATTGCCAAAGTGGTTAGAAAATCCTATGTGCCCACCTAATCACAAAAGGGTCTGCATTCAGATCGAAAGAGCTTATTGGGCCCCTCTACATATCACTCATCAGACCCATCATAGAGTACAATGCCCTCTTTGGGATGTACCTTACAAGACACCTGCAACAACTGGAAATACCACAGAAGTTCCTCACCAAGAGGATCATTGGACTCGAACAGATGCCCTATGCAGCTCAACTGAAGAAACTGTAGCTGTACTCTGTTGTATACCACCTACTCAGAGGTGATCTCTGCCTGACATACAAGGCCAAGTCCAACCCAGAATTGATGGGCATGCTCCACCTAAAGAAAACCATATCCCTTCGAGCCACATGCTCCAGGGATGTAAACCTCACCACAGCAATAAATAGGACGTGCTGGAGGGCTAGATTCCTGTCAGAGAGACTTCCCATGCTCTGGAACAAGATTCCAATGTACATTAGGCAAAGCTGCTCGTTAACCCTCTTCAAGAGAAACCTTGACGAGTGGCTGTGAAACAAAGTTTACACCAGGGATCACTTCAGTGGCTCTGCTGGACAGAGGCACAGGGAACTAATCTAAGGGAGTGGCCAGTAATCCTAGCCATAATGTGTTGGCTTTCGCCTGCCCCTTAGTTTAGTTCCCTGTGCCCCTGTCCAGCAGAGCCACTGAATTGATCCCCGGGATAAACTTTGATGTTATGTGATCCTATCTCGCCTACATTCTGTACTGATGGGTTCGGAGCCGATCCTCAGCTCCGACTCTGCACACTATACTGTAGAACGAAGTCTCTTATTGGCTGAGCTATCCTACATCCCAGGATGCACCACCACTGCTTCCCCAGATCTCGTTTGCTGCTTTACAGCAAAGACGTGGTCTCGGACTTGGCTGAGCTAAGTTGTTATTCTTCTAAAATTTCTGTCAGAAATTTTTGATTGATCTACCCAAAAGCTGTTTTAACAGCTATCGTTATTGTGTGATTGATTTTTGGGGTATTTTTGTGGTAAATTTGTCATATCGAGGGAAAGGATCCCGTTTAAGTTAGAGGGGCCTTGCCCTCACGCATGATTGAAATTAGTGCGAGTCTTCTTGTAGTGTTAGTTGGTCAAGTGTCCTGTTTCTGTTAGAGGGGTCTTGCCCTTATTTGCTTTTTCCTTTAACAAAATTTGGAAAAGTTTCTCTTTTGTTGTAGTGTTGTGTATCAGTATGTCGAAAGAGCACAGACCATCTGGGTTCAAGAAATGCTCTAAATGCAGCTACAAAATGTCCATAACGGACGATCACTCGTTGTGTGTGTATTATTTAGGCCCTAAACATCTTCAGGAGTCATGCAGTGTTTGTCACGCTTTTTCCTCCAGAGTCCTCCAAGAGAGGAAAAACAAATTGATTCTAAAAGGGCTTATTACACCTTCTTTTGAGGAGGCTTTATCTTCTTCCTCTTCTCCTTCGAAGAAAAAGAAATTGTTGGCTCCGACCAGCCCATCGGAACCGGCCACAAAGAAATCTCGGCAGGCTTCTCCATCGGCTCCACAGACTTTGGAGCAGAGGGTGGAACGGTCTGCCTCGATGCCTCCAGCCTCGACTCCTCTGGCTTCGGAGCCGACGGCTAGAGCTTCGAGAGGCGGGTCATCTTCATCAGCTCCAATGTCTTCGGAGCCGATGAGAGTTGCCCACTCAGACACTTCCCCTTCGGCGCCGAAGTCCACTTCGGCTCAGAGGGAAATTGCAATGGTTGTGGAGTCTCCCTCGGCACCGATATTTATCGAGATGATTTGGAGCCGGTCCCCCAGTCCTTCGGAACCGGTAGAAAAGTCGACTTGAACTTGTTCGATCTCTTCTCTGTCTTCGAGAATGTCGGATTCGGACATAGACAGGGTACTTCAAAGGCTGTTTCAGTCTCCAGTCTTCCAAAAGTTGGTTTCGGCTCCAGCCCAGTCGGCTCCGGAGCCGATTGCCCACCCTGTTGTTTTGGTTCCTCCTCCAACAGCCTCGGCACCGTTGGTGCTGGTGGAGCTGGTGGAGGTTTTTGGGTCTGCTCCGACCCTTACTCCAACCCCGCACTTCGGGTCAGAGTTCGGTACACGGACCTCCTCGGTCAGCCCCAGGGGTGACGCTTCGGGACCGATGTTTACGGTTCCGAGCCTCCCTCTCGGTGCGTCGGCGCCGTCTACTGTTGTGGCCTCAGGGGTCGGACCTTCCCAGGACTCTGGGGGTCCCACCTTTAGGGCCATGAGGAGTGCTTTGGCCAAATCCTCTTTGGCCACCTCCACCGTCTCACCGGCACCTTCCCTTGGCACGGAGACTGGTTCCTTTGTTGTCCCCCTGTCTTAAGACAGCGGAGCCCTGGGGCCTGAGGTCACCCCCATCGGGGGTTCCCCCTTTCCTGGAGGTCTCTGAAGCATCTTCGGAGGAACCCCCAAGGAAGAGACAGTGCAAGAGGAAGCACGTAGACTCCCCTGATGAGTCTCTCACCTTGGACACCGACTTCGATGATGCGGAGGGGTCCTAAGTCATCATCGGATGATGTCTCCTTTGCGGACATTTTGGAAATCCTGAAGCAACGAGGCGACTGGCAGTCCAAACCCCCTTCTGTTGAGGAGTCTGTTTTCCTCAAGGCCTTCGGGGCTCAGCCCTCCGCCTCCTGGGTGTCTCCGCCCTTCGATGAGCTTCTGGCTTTGATCTCTCTAAGGGCGTGGGAGCACCCGGATTCTGTGGAACCAGTGCCAGCTCGCCCCAATAAATTTCTGTCAGCCCCCCCCCCCCCGAGAAGGAATTTCTCTCCAAAGGAGTGGCTGTAGTCGCCCTGGTGGTGGCATCTGCTACCCAACAAGATGTGGCAGAGGCGTCTACGTCCGTCCATCCTCCTAATAGAGTCCAGGAGCATGGATCGGTACGGGAAGCGCACCTTTACTTCAGCAGCCTTTACTTTAAGGTCTCTGAATTATCTGACGCACTTCACCAGACTTCAGAGGGATCTGGTCAAGGAACTTTCAGATACCCTCTCTGGTAACCTACTTGAGCAGTTGGCCCAGACGGTTAGCTCTCAGCTGGCTACCTTATCATTATCGAACTCGTCCATGAGGCTCATTTCGTATGCAGCCGAGGGGGCGAGTAGAGCGGCGGGAACGGGTGTTGCTCTACGGACACAAGCCTGGCTCCGCCTGTGTCACTTTGCGGAAGCCTTCTAGTCTTCCTTTGCCGACGCTCCCTTCGATGGGTCCTCTCTGTTTGGACCCAAGGTAAAGGACACCTTGACCCGCTGTGAACAAGAGGGTAAGACCTTGACTGCCGTAGGGGCATGGTTTTCCACTCCCTTCAGGCCTTATCCCAAGGCTAGAAGATGGGGGAAAATGTGGTTCTGTAAATCTCAAAAGGCTTACTCCTCACAGCAGGGCGATCCCCCTTCTAGAGGCAGAGGAGGGGGAAATTTTTCAGGAAGACGCCGTCCCAGAGGCGGCGGAGGCCCCCGCAACACTGGAGACCGCAAGTCCTTTCGTGGCTCTTCAACCTTCCAGCATCCCTGACACCTGTATTAAAGATGAGGGCAGCTAAACTTTAAAATTTCAATATTTTTAGAGGTTAACATATAAGAAACTTTTTTCTAACAATATTAATGTTGTGGAACATAGTTCTATTAAAATCAATTAATGGACTAGTATTATTTGTAAAAACTGTTTTTATGTAACAAAATATTAGTAAATCAAGTCCTCAATTTTTAAAGTGTTTTTAATTAATTTGTATCATCTGTTTTCTTATATTTGTAATTAGTGTAATTATTCTATTAACATTAATTGTGACCATTATATAAAACAATGGAATTGGATGTGTTGAGTTCATTCTGATGAAGTTGTTGCTACAAAATAAAGCGTTAATTTTGGTTCATCTGCCTTTGCTTTTGCCTTGAGCCTGGTTATAGCTTTGTTTATCCCTGAAGGATTGCCAGACTGTGCAGCTCCAGAGCCAGTCGGGGGTCATTTTTCGAAGCACCTAAAGGCCTGGGAGAGTATCACTCAGGACCGATGGGTGCTCCGAATCATCGCCGGAGGTTACACCATCCCTTTTTCTCAACCCCCCCCCCCCCACCATCCCGAAAAATCCCGGACCCACCACCCAGTCAACGGGATCTCGCAGCCATCTAAATCTCAAAGCTGCTTCAAAAAGGAGTCATCCAACCGGTCCCCGTAGGCCAGACCAGATTAGGGACTTACTCAAGATTCTTTTTGGTGCCAAAAAAGACCAGGGACTTTAGGCCCATTTTGGATCTCAGCAAACTAAATCGATCTGTCAAGAAGTCCAAGTTCTGGATGGTCACCTTACAATCCATTCTCCCGCTGCTGGAGAAGGGTGTTTGGATGTGCTCCATAGATCTCAAGGACGCCTATTATCACATCCAGATAGATCAGGCGTCCAGGAGACACTTGCGCTTCAGCCTGGGAGACGGTCAGTAATTTCCAGTTCTGTGCACTGCCCTTTGGTCTCGCCTCAGCCCCCAGGGTGTTCACCAAATGTTTGGCAGTGGTGACTGCTCACCTAAGAAGTCTAGGATTCCAGGTGTTTCCATACCTAGATGACTGGCTCCTAACTGCCACCTCCAGGCGTCTACTCTTACAAAACCTAGCAGCCACTATATCTCTAGGCAACTCCCTAGGAATCGCATTCAATTGGGCAAAGTCTGTGTTGCTGCCATCTCAGCGCATACGGTTTATCGGAGTAGAGATAGACTCAAAGCAAATGCGGGTCTATCTTCCTGCAGAGAGGATAGAAACATTACAGTCTCAAGTGCGAGCCTTGCTCCTCAAACGCCGAGCCCCAGCCAGGATGGTCCTACAACTGTTAGGTTCCATGTCGGCCACCGTTCTCTTAGTCCCCTTGGCAAGGTTACATATGAGAATTCTCCAGTGGCTCCTGTCAGTCCAGTGGTCTTATCAGGATCTCCCTCTCTGTCACCTCATTCTGATCACAGAGACGTGCAAACAGGACCTTCGTTGGTGGCTTCTTTCCTCCAACCTAGATCAGGGACGACCCTTCGTTCCACCACCTCCAGTGGCCACCTTGACTACGGACGCCTCCCAGACGGGGTGGGGGGGTCATTACCTGGGCAGGTCGGTCCAAGGCAAGTGGCATTCCGACGAGAGTCTCCTCCACATCAACATACTAGAAATGAGGGCGGTGCTTCTATCGCTGCAAGCACTACACGATTACCTTCCCCCGGGCATGATTGCCATTCAGTCAGACAACATGTCAGTAGTCTGGTACCTGAACAAGCAGGGAGGGACCAGATCCTACCCCCTTTGCAGAGAGGCCATGAAAGTATGGGATTGGGCAATTGCAACCAAACGTTTTCTGGTAGCAACACACATTCCAGGGAGATCCAATGTGATAGCCGACAGACTGAGCAGAACTATTCTCTCCCCACACGAGTGGTCTCTGAACGACAGAGTGGCAACTCAGATTTTCAGAAGATGGGGAACTCCTTGTTGCGACCTGTTCGCAACCCCCCTCAGCACGAAATGCCAATAGTTCTTCTCTCTCACCCCAGTTCCGGGGGAGATTCCCAAGGACGCCCTAGTCCAAGCTTGGCCCACCGGCCTGCTGTATTCCTTTCCACCAGTTCCTCCTCTTCCCAAGGTGATCCAGAAGGCGATTTGCTTGGAGAGCAAGATGATTTTAGTTGCCCCATACTGGCCTCGTCAGGTCTGGTTTCCCTTTCTTCGGAAATATGCACTGGACGGTCCATGGTTCCTGGACCAGGTTCCGGACCTCTTGATCCATCAGTTGGGACAGCGTCATCAGTCCCTCCACTCGTTGAGGTTAACAGCTTGGCTCCTCCTCTTCCGACCATAGTCAGGAACCATGCTTTGGACCCGGAAGTCATACATATCTTGTCCTCGGCCCACAAGACTTCTACTAAGAAAATGTATAACAGCAAATGGAAGAGATTTGCTATTTGGGCCCAACTCCGGGGATTAGATCCCATAACTGTCCCGGTGTCAGAGGTTCTGAAATTTTTAGCTTCTCTATTCAATCAAGGTTTTAAGGTCTCTACCATCAAGGTTCAATTGGCAGCTATTTTCAATTTTCATGAGAGCATAGACCCACCTTTGATGAGCAACAAGTTGTGTAAAGCCTTCATGAAAGGTGCTGGGCTGCTAAGGCCCCCGATTTTTCTCATCCCGCTCCACTGTGGTGTTAGGTGCTTTGACCTCTTCCCCCTTCGAACCGGCAGCACCTTGTGACTTGAAATTTCTTTCTTGGAAGACTGCTTTATTGGTTGCAATTACATCAGCCAGAAGAGTTTCGGAACTTCAAGCCCTATGTGTCAAACCACCGTACATGGTTTTTCACAAGGATAGAGTATCCCTCAGACCGAATCCTTCCTTTGTTCCTAAGGTTTGTTCTAGTTTTTGTCTGCAACAGTCATTGGAACTTTCAATTTTCTTCCCAAAGTACTCAAACAGAGCAGAATACATCTTCCACACATTGGATGTTCACAGACAATTGCGCTTCTATTTAGATAGGACGCACCAAACACGGAAAACAGATCAGTTGTTTGTGTCCTTTTCGGACAATAAATTGGGCAAAGCCGTCACTAAAGTCACTATTGCCAAGTGGATCAGAGACTTTATCAGTCATACTTACTCCATTTCTAATAAAGAGCTTACAACTACAGTGAAAGCTCATTCTACAAGGGCTATGGCCACCTCGGCAGCCTTTCATTCTAAGCTTGCCATTAGTGACATTTGTGCTGCGGCTACATGGTCTTCTCCTCACACCTTCATTTATCATTACAAATTGGACGTGGCATCTCGGGGGCGAGCTTCCTTCGGTTCCACAGTTCTCAGGAGTGTTTTCCAGTGAGCCACCCAGGAATCGGGTGCTAGGGACGCTGTCCCATCAGTACAGAATGTAGGTGAGATAGGATCACATAACATCGTTTAGTTATGTACTCACCATAACTTTAGATGTATGGGATCCATCTCGCCTACATTCCTAATAACCCACCCTCCTTCCCCCTGCCTTGGAGATCAGAAGAGACCGGACGGTTCGAGTTTAGCCGTTTCGTCTTAAAACACCTGGCGATATTATATCAACAGTCTTTGTGTGTGTGTGCATGTGTGCGGACAAACAAGATCTGGGGAAGCAGTGGTGGTGCATCCTGGGATGTAGGATAGCTCAGCCAATAAGAGACTTCGTTCTACAGTATAGCGTGCCAAGTCGGAGCAGAGGATCGGCTCCGAACCCATCAGTACAGAATGTAGGCGAGATGGATCCCATACATCTAAAGTTATGGTGAGTACATAACTAAAAAGTTTCCCATCCATTCGTCAAGGTTTCTCTCTAAGAGTTCTAGCGAAGAGCTCTGTCTAATGTTGATGGGAATCTTGTTCCAAAGCATGGGAAGTCTCTGGGACAGGAATCTGTCCCTCCAGCATGTCGTATTTATTGTGGTGAGGTTTAGATAAATACAGCGTGTGGCTTGAGGGGATAAGGTTTTCTTTAGGTGGAGCATGTCCATCAGTTCTGGATTGGACATGGCCTTGTATGTCAGGCAGAGATCATCTCTGATTAGGCTGTTTGCAACCGAGTACAGCTGGAGTTTCTTCAGTTGAGCTGCATAGGGCATCTGGTTGATGCCAGTGATCCTCTTGGTGCGGTATTTCTGTGGTCTTTTACAGCTGTTGCAGGTGTCTTGTAAGGTACATCCCAAATGGGGCGTTGTACTCTGATGGGTCTGAGTAGAGGGGCACAATGACCTATTTTGAGCTGGATGCAAACCCTTTTGTGATTAGGTGGGCCACATAAAAGGATTTTCTAACTACTTCGGCAATGTGATTTTCAAAGGAGAGATTACTATCTACTTGGGTCCTCAGATCCTTTGTTTTCTGTATTTAGGGGAGTACCACCTATGTGGTAGTTTTTGGGTACTTTCTTTCCAAAGGGAATAACTATGCACTTTTTGGCATTTAGCTTGAGGCCGTGATTTTGATACTAGGTATCTGCCTCAGCGAGACCCTTTTGGAGGATGTCTGTGTCAGCTGGTGTGTCAGTTATAGCCCCTAGTTTGCAGTCGTCTCAGAACTTGGTCAGACGTCGTCCTGCTGTGCTTGTCTGTACCTCCTGAGAAGTATGTCGAACAGGAGGGGTCCTAGGAATGAGCCCTGGGGTAACGCCACTTGCAACCAGTTTAGAGTCAGACCTAGCTCCTTCAACTGTCACTGTGTGTTCTGTCCGTGAGCCAATTGGCAACCCATCTTGTGACATAGGGGTGTATGTTCAGGCTGGTGAGCTTGTCTAATACCAGAATGGGGAATGGTGTCGAAGGCCTTTGCAAGGTTTAGGTAGGCTGTGTGTACTAACTTTCCCTCGTCTATAGCCTTGGTAACTGTATCAATTTCGTCCACCAGGTTTAGGAGGCATGATCTGCCCTTAATAAAGCAGAAGTGGGTAGGGTCCAGGGTTTGGAGGTTCCCAATGTTTCTTAATGAGTTCCATGATGATGTGCTCCATAGCCTTGCAGACCAAGCTAGTCAGGCTTATAAGGGTGATAGTTCTCTGGGTCTGTTGTGGCTTCAACTTTGTGGAGCCGAATAACCGTTGCTGTGCACCACTCTGGGTACGTAGCCTGTGGAGATGCTGAGTGTTAACAGTGTGTTTAGGTGAGGGGTTAGTTTGTCTTTGAGCTCATGTAGGATGCAGCCTGGGACACAGTCTGGTCCCATTGATGTTGTGTTTTTTGGCTTTGGAGAGGGCTGTTGAGTGTCTGTGATTTCAGGGGCTCTACATTTTTCTGGTGTGGTTATGGGCCTTTTTAAGGGTGAGAGGGTGGTGAAGTTTGCACTAAACTTGTCTGCCAGGATGTTGGCAATATCTGTTGGTTCATTGTATTGTGCCATTCTGCACTAACTCAGAGCAGCTCTGACCATTGCCACTTACATTCTTGACATAGCTAAAGAGAATGCCTTGTGGTTATCTTTAGAGTCCTTGGCAAGTTTTCTTTCAAAGCTCTCCTTCGATGATTTTAGGAGGGGTCATAGTTTCTTGCTGATGCTTATCAGGGATGTCTTCCCTTCTTGGGATTTTACTCTCCTGTACTAGTTTGATCCTATTGTATAGCTTGTTTATGGCAGGGGTCCACCAGACTGGTTTCCTTTTCTTGGAGGGGTGAGTCTTTGTTTGCTTGGGATAGCAAGATCCATGCGTTCTTTTAGGTGTCTGTGGAATTCATTAGTAAACGATTTTGCAACTTGGACAGCGTTGTCCTTTAGCATGGGGACTTTGAAACTTTCCGCCTCTGTCTTAAGTAACGTGAAGTTTGCTTTTGAAAAGTTTTTCACAGTGGTTTCCTTGTCCAGGGGTGAGGGCGGAATGTGGATATCCAAAGTGATTTGTTTATGGTCAGATCTAACCAGCAAGGGGTTGACCTCTAACACCGGTTGCCCATGTTGGTGATGACCAGGTCCAATATGTTGTCACTTCTGGTGGGGAGTGTTGACAAGTTTGTTCCAGGGCATTTGAGTTTATAAATTCTAGGAAATGTTGGGCAAGGGAGTTAGTACTTGAGTAGTTCTCCCAGTTAATGTTTGGATAGTTGAAATTGCCCAATATTAGGGTGTTTGGTAGTACCTTTGTTACCCAGTGTGTTTCCAGAAATGCGGAATGGGGGTCCTGGGACATGGTGGGTGATCTGTAGCAAGCTACAATTTGAGTTGCAGTTTTGCCCATTGTTAGTGGACATGGAAAATCTCCTGAAGCATTGTGCTGTGCCACTAACCTGGAGGTGTGGGTGGGTATCCTTGAGTCTGGATACTCCCCTGCCTTTTTCTATTTCGGTCCGGGTTCTGTGGCCAAAACCATGCTTTCTACAGGAATCTAACTAGGATAAAATAGCAACAAACCAGGGCAGGGAGTAGTTGTAGATTTGTTATTAGAACTTCATCAGAATTAATAATGGTCATTTCTTAACATTTAAATAATATAACAAGTCATTTTGTTAATTGCATTATATCACTTCCCTTTCCACAAGATATTAATTACCAATATTAAAATTAATTTGTGTAATTCAGGTTTAAACGTTCAAATACCTTGTAGACATATCTAATTATACCAATACAAGATCTTTGTGCCCTTAAGTCCTTTAACAAAGTGTTTAAGTGTGGGCAATGTGTCTGCAGTTACCTTTATTTGCAATTTGACTTCCTTACCTTCTAAAATGTTTGTCCAAATTAAAGTTTTCCTAACCACTAAATCTAACACGCACCCAAATGAAGCTTTTTAACGTTGTTACAATATAGCAATGTATTGCAGGACATGTTACTTAATCATCTTTGCTTTTAATTGCTAAAACATGGTCATATTATCTTTGCTAAAGCTTCCTTGTGGCTTTACCCACATAGAACAGCCTTACAGGAATAGCAAGTGGCTAAATGACTCCTGAGTTGCAAGTAAATCTTCCTTGAATGTTTGTTTTTTAAGTTTTATTCTGACATTTTAACTTTACACTTGCTCCTTTATTTATAAATCTATTATGCTTTCTTTCAAGCGTTATACTTGTACCAGGAGGCATAGAAAACGTTATTTGATCACTCTTATCGTGTTCTAGAATTGATTTTTTTATTGCAATATTTTTTCTAAGTAAAGTTGGAATTTTAACAATTTGCTGTAAATCAGAATTACAAATTGTTACAATTGCTTGTAATTGTTTGTGTCCATATGTACTGTAACAAAGTGTAAAAGATTTAAAAATTCTTTACATGGAGTGTATTCCATTTGTATTCTTTTACAAGAGTTGGCTGAAATTGTCCATCTATTTTTAGTAACTTAAAAGATTAAGGGGATTCCAAAATGGTAGACTGCCTGTAAGCACACTGACAGTGCAGTTCCTGTGTGGTATAATCTGACTTCAAACCAGAGCATCGCTTAGGAAAAGTATACCAAACATCAATGGATTAAAGCAGAAATACGAGTACTTACTTGTTTCATCTTTTATTTTTCAAAGATTCTCTCATTCTGAAGGAAAAATAATTACTTGTTGGAAACAGAGCCCTGAACCGCATGGTGTGGATTCTTCAAGGCTAACGGGCCTAATAAGAGTAAAGTAACGAGAAAAACAACTTTCATAACGAGACTTATTTAAAATTCTGCACTAATACTAGGAATCTAACTATACAAGATTAATGGAGAATCGGCCAGATCGGATGGAAACTGTAATCGCAAAAACCAAACTGTCTGCGATTACTACTCCTGAGAAAAAAAAAACACTTCTAAAAGGCAAAAAATTAACTAGCAACAACAAGAAGCTGATAAAATGTCTCCAAGATTAAAACAGAAACAACCTTTAACATTGGAGAATCTGAACGGCTTTCCAATCTTTACAAACAAGAAGTGCAGGGTTTCTCTGATAAGCTAACTACATTTCGCTCTACTCTGAACCAAATTGTGCTTAGGCTTCAAAATTAAGCTAAAATTATGGACAATGAGCTAAAAATAAATGAACTGCAACAAAAAGCGCAAACAAATGACATCATAATTAAAGAAATACAGCAAAAAATGTTAGACTTGGAAGCTAGAAGCCGGAGAAATAATTTAAAATAAGAGGTATTCCAGAGAGCTTTGATAATTCACAACTTATTCCAATAATAAAAGAAATACTAAGCTCTGTTCTGGCTAATAAAAATCTCCTGGATGAGATGGTGATCGAAAGAGCTCGCAGAGCTATAAAGCATACACAAACAAGTGATCTTCCTAGACAAATCTTTTATCAGACTGCTTTAATTCAGCACATGTTCAACAGATACTGTCAGCTTCCGAGATTAAAAAGAATGTTACATGGAGAGCGCATAAAATTATGATTACTCAAGATCTTCCTTTACAAATTAAACAAATTGACAAACTCAGCAAGTACTGCAATTGCCTCATTGAAAATAAGATTTGTTTCCAAATGAGATATCCTGCAACTTTAACATTTTATTGCAAAGAAGAAGAAATATCCTTGGAAACACCTGACCAGACAAAATCCACCGTTCTGTGTCTCTTCAAAGTAAATCCTGCCTGAGGCAGCTCTTTTTCATATCTTTTGATCCAAAAATAACATTTGGAAGGCTAAACAAGTGATACAGCTCCAAAGAACTACAGGACAGAAGAATATACCACTCTTATGGGAAATTTTAAACAAATGAATGTGGAATGTGTTCTAAATGACTCTGCTTACTTGCCTGTAAAGAAAACCTCTTTGCTACACTGTAATACTTAAGGTACTGTCTTTTAGTAACTGCCTTAACATTTAAATGGTACAAAGCTACCTAACACTGTCTGCATAGAGAAATTACTTTAAAGTGCATTTACAATGACTGGCAGTGGATTTTTACGGTGCCAAGTTGCCAAGCAGACACCCATCCTTCAAAGAAGGCACACCCATTCACGCATGCACCTACCTGCATGTCTTTAAACATCACTTGACCATGGGGAGGACATGCAGACTCCACATAGAAGGTGCTCTAGCAGAGATTCGAACAGGAGAACCTATTGCTGTGATGCCACAGTGCTAACTGCTGTATCACCATGCTGCAATATAACCATTCCTTAATACTGTTCTACCTCATTCTGTCTAGATCAAAACTTCTCTTTTCAATACAAGGGTTACATTCTCACTTTGTTATAGGGGGATATTAAACATGAGGGTCCATCTGTCATTTGACTGGATTACTGAGATTATACAACATTATATTCTTTAATAAAGTGTCAATAACTGCATAAATAAATAATAAATGTACTTGAGACCATGCAGCTATGCTCTAATACACATGCTATTCCTGATCATACAAGTTGTGCTTCTTCCTTTTGATTGTCACACTCTGCTACAAACCAGTTGTCATGTGCTTGATCAGCTTGTTAGCTTTGTCTAGCATTGATTTTTGGTTATGCCCAATATTTATTTACTTATTTCCAGTTTGATTACCGGGGAAGTCTACTGGGCCCACGCAGCCCATTTTCAGTGGAGGCCCAGGGAGAAAACCTCCATGAAACAGATTTACATTAAAGATAGCAGTCCAATAAAAATAAAAGTACAAGTCCAAATGTTGGGTGTCAGTGTAAAGTTGTGAACCCCCATATTAATAGCTATCTAGACCACTATGTATCCATTTCTAAGCCATTTGTTCTTGTTTTGGCATTATGAAAAGGATACCCTACACTATCGCATGGCAACCAAAAGTTTTCAGCCTCAGCTGTGTAGCCCCCCTGCATTTCTAGGATGTCTACAACAGAGACTCCTTTAATAGATCTGCGAGTGTTAACTCCAGTAAAGTGAATTACATATTGAGGTGGCATCCTGGGACTCTGCTCCAATCCAATTAAGTCATTCCTGTCAAAGAGAAACAGTTAGCTCTAATTTGAGATCTCTTAAATCTCAAAGTTCTGCATGTGTATTGTTGCGAGTGTCTAGATATACTAAGTGAAGCAACGTCATGTCATCCCCATGTACCCATGCCCTCATTCATTGAATTCTTCGCTCTCTGCTGGGAAAAATCCTATACTTTCAAGACCTCTCTTAAAGGTATCATCAGTTTTACTTTATAACCCTTCTGTATGCTCTCCAGGCACATCCACCATGTAATGGCAGTCAGTTCGCTACCCACGGTTTTGTTTTGTCTTTTGGCTTTTCCCGGTTAGGGTTTGCCACAGCGGAACTCCGGTCTGCTAATGATTGGCAGTAGATTTTCATGGTGCCGAGTTGCCAGTTTGATGCCCAACCTTCAAGGAAGGCACACCCATTCAAGCATGTCTTTCGGAACATCACCCACCCCCGGGGAGGACATGCAGACTCCACACAGTAGGCACTCCCTGCACTCCAGCCGAGAATTACCCATGGTAGTTGGCTTAATTTCCCATCAGTGGTGCTGTAGTATAGCACAAGAGAGCTATAAACTCCTGAATCTGCCACCCTTCAGATGATATGTTAAACTGAGGTCCCATTTGCCAAAGAGGTGTTAGCTCAGATGGATGCAAGGATCTTCTGTGTTTCTTGAAAATAGCAGTGGAAATTTAATGCTCAGCTGGAGTAACTACACAGTTTTGAATGGTATATAGTTTGAACTATGTTTCGACTTTCTGTATGAGTGATGGTGAAATCTGTACATTAACATTTTCTGTTGGTGAGACCATGTATTTCTACAACAATACTACACAAATTTGGGTACAGCAGATTTTGCTCAGCTTGTAGGTTTCATTTTCAGTTACTTCTGGGTCCAGTTTAATCAAAATCAATAGTATATATCTATGCATGTGAATATTACATAGTGTGGAAGTTCTTGCCATATGATATGTCAGATTGTCACTAAATTAAATTGACATAAATGTAAACACCATTGATGTAAATAAAGCATTTTGTTTATAGTCTAAATAATAATGCTTCTTTAAAACAGACCAATATATTCCTTGTAGATAGAATAAATGCTCATTAACTAAACCTATTACAGGTGGGCTTTGGGCCTGTTAGAGAAGCGGATATCTTAATGATGTGGGAGTTTGAGCATGGAATTGTGGTTTGTAGGAGTGTGCTACAAAAAAGACCTTCCAGAATACTCCAAGAAAGCTTAGATGTCTTTGATTAGGAAGTCAAAAAAGAAGAAAGATGATGAAAAGCACCTTTAGATTGTGACAGAACTGGTTTGAGAGACTTTTTTGTGGACTAATAGAAAAAAGAAGTTATGTTCTTACCATAACGTTCCATGTGAGTGGTTCATCTCGCCTTTTTGTTCGTACACGTGGGTTCGGAGCTGATCCCTCAGCTCCGAGTCGGCGCTTTTCAAGCTCAAACTCTGTGAAGCTCGAGACCCAGTATATATCCCATGATGCTCTACTGTAACCCCCAGATCTAGTATGCTGCACCCGAAGACCGCCTAAAAAAATAAGCACTGCAGTACCTATCTATATAGATTTGCAGAAAGGAAAAAACAGTCAGTCTTAAGGAGACTAGCTGACAACACCAACCAATCCACAAAGACTACCATTCTTCTCACTAGGAGGGGGAAGGTGGAAGGGAATGTAAGAACAAAAAGGTGAGATGAACCACTCACATGGAACGTTATGGTAAGAACGTAACTTCTTTATGTGAAGTTGTTCTATCTCGCCGTTTTGTTCTTATATGTGGGTAGTGTCCCAAGCACCCTAATCCCTGGGCGGCTCAAGGGAGAACATTCCTGAGCACAGTGGAACCAAAGGAAGCCCTGTCCCTGGAGACCCTGTCCACTTTGTAATGAGTGATAAACGTATGAGGTTTGGACCAAGTAGCAGCTGCACAGATTATATCCAAGGGTAAACGAGCTGCATGAGCTAAAGATGTAGAAACAGCCTAGGTAGAATGGGCTTTGACGTTAGTCGGTCATTGTTGATTTAGTGGAGGAATAAACGAATTTAATGCAGTCAGAAAGCCACTTGGATAATGTGACTTTTGATACCGCAGAACCTTTCTTCTCTGCATAGGAGACAGAGTTGATCAGATTGCCTGAAATCTTTTGTTCTGTCTAAGTAGAATCTCAATTGTCTGAACATCAAGCATGTGTAAAATGTACTCTAGTCTTGTTGGTATGATGTCTAAAAAAAAAGTTGGGAGCTCAATGGACTGATTTAAGTTACCTTCGGAGCAGACCTTGGAAGAAAGGTAGGATTTGTCCTGAGATACACCCTATCAGGGTGGAAGATCAAATATGGGGGCCTGAAAGATGGAGCTTGGAGCTCAGAAACCCTACGCGCAGATGTAATGGCTACCAGAAATATTGTTTTCCAAGACAGAAACTTCAGATTACCAGATGACGCGGATTCGAAGGGGGTAAACCTCAATTGGCATAAGACGAGATTCAAATTCCAGGGAGAAACAGGGTGTCTGATAGGTGGTCTGAGATGATGGGTCCCTTTTAAAAAGGCTTTGCATAGTCTGTGGGACATGATGTTAGATCCGTTAAAACCTACATGAAAGTTGGAAATGGCAGTCAATTGAACCCTTATGGTGGCAGCTGCTGCGCCATCATAGAACAGGGAGGACAAGAACTCTAATATGGTATGGATAGGTGCAACGTACGGGCCAACGTCACTGTGAGAAGCCCAGTGAACAAATCATTTCCATTTGCTATTATATAGCTTCCTGGTTGACAGTTTGAGAGGAAACTATAATATGTTTGACAGCGGGAGACCAATCTTGAGACCTGACTAATATGGAAATTGGAGCGAGTTGGAGCAGCCAAACTGTCAGTTTTAGGGAGATGAGAGAGAGATGAACTCCCGACGAATGAGTCAGAAGGTCTGGCACTGGGTCCAGAACCCATGGTTCTTCCACTTGATACTTCTGTGTACCAAGTACCTTGGACAGTCTTTCCCTGAAATAGCCCCACCCCCACCCTATCAGGGAAGTATCCGTGGTCACTGTGGCTGTGGGTTGGGGGAGAACAAGGGGACGTTCGACTACTACCTGCTCACTGTTCAGCCACCAGTTGAGATCCTTCTTGCAAATATTTAACAATCGCATGCGACATTGGCAGCTGTTGGTAAGACCCTTGTGTGAAGAGTAACCACTGGAGTATCCGCATGTGCATGCGTCCCAACGGGACTGCTATTAGCGTCGCTGCCATTGTGCCTAACAGCTTCAATATCTGGGATGCAGGAGCTTTGTTCTGTGTTAACAGACTGGACAATTGACTTCTTGGGGATAAGATTCTTGTTTGAGGCAACCTGATCATTAAATCAACAGTGTCTAGCTCTGCTCCTATAAAGGTAATACGCTGTGAGGGCGATAATGCAGATTTTTCAAAGTTTAAGGTTATGCCCAACAGGGAACACAGGTTGATAGTGTAGTCTCTTGCATGAATTAGTTGATGCCTGGTGGTGGCGGTGAGGAGCCAGTCATCCAGATATGGAAACGCTTGGAATCCTAAGCGTCTCAGGTGAGCAGTGACCACTGCCATACATTTGGTGAACACTCTGGGGGCTGTGGTGAGACCAAAGGGCAGGGCTCTAAATTGGTAATGACTGGCCCTCAGCCAGAAACGCAAGTGATCTCCGGATGATCTGGCCATTTTGATGTGGTAGTAAGCATCCTTTATCTATAGAACACATCCAATCACCCGTTTCTAGAAACGGAAGTATCGATTTGAAGTGTGACCATCTGGAACTTTTCCTTCTTGATGAAGGTGTTGAGTTTGCTGAGGTCTAATATGGGCCTCCAGTCCTCTGTTTTCTTTGGAACTAAAAAGAACCTTGAGTAAGTTCCGGATCCTATCTGGTCTGCTGGGACTGGCTGGATGACTCTCTTGTCTAGCAGGTTTTGAATCTCTATGGCTGCTAGTTTTCGCAGACTGGGTGGAACGTCTGGAATACTTGTACACATGGGAGGGAATGTAGTAACCTCTGGAAATTATGCTTTTTACCCAAGAAACCATTGTAATGTTTAGATATAAAGCCAAGTGACCCCCGACCGCCTCCAGAGCAGGACAGTCTGCCTTCCTTTCAGGAACGCTGATAGGGCTTACCAGAGAACTGCTCCCTGTCACCCTGATTTTTGCGGACCCCCTCTGCCGTATGGACGGAGTCTTCCATTTTTACCCCCTCCTATTCCCCTAGAGGGGATATCAGTAGGTGTGTTCTGGAAAGCTCCTTGGGGCTTTCGAAACAACATTATTTCCACTTCGTTGCCCTTTGGGGTACGGTCTAGTTGGAGTGGAAAAAAGACTCCTACAGCAGACAGTCTTTCCTTCTTGTTCACACCTAGTAAGTGTCTCCTTAACTTTGGGCCCGAACAAGGTGGAACCATCGAATGGGGTACTGACAAAGGAAGACTTGAAGGCTTCAGTGAAGGAGCAAAGGCGCATCCAGGACCGTCTCCGAAGAGCTATCACTGAGCCTGCAGCCCTACTCGATCCATCGGCGGCATAAGAAATGAGCCGCATGGATGAGTTGACTATAGAATTGAGGGTGTTGAGTTGTGCTGTCACTTTCTCAGAAACTGCATCAGCTGTGTTACCCTGTAGAGTATCTCCTAGTTATTTAAGGAGATCTCGTTGAAGGCAAGGTGGGTAAAGTGGGTTAGGTAGTTGAGCGATCTCATGGAAAATGCCGCAGAACTAAATATGCATTTCCCATACCTGTCCATCGTCCTAGAACCCTTATTAGGATGGACAGAAGAGGTTTCCGACATCTCTTTCTTGGTGGCTGCCGCCACCACCATGGCATCAGCCGGGACTCCCTTGGTGAGAGAGGCCTTGTCAGCAGGGGAAGTAATGAACTTGTTGGGCGTCCGAGGGACCGGTTCCACTGAATCAGGGGACTCCCACGCCCTTAGAGCAACAAAATCCATTAGTTCATCTAAGGGAGGAGTAACCCAGGAGGTGGATGGTTGAGACCCAAAGGCCTTCAGGAGTACAGACTCATCTTCAGTAGGGGCAAGGGACTGCCAATCACCCCTCTGCCTTAAGATCTCCAATATGTCTGCAAATGAGACATCCTCCGAGGGGGATCATGGGGACCCTTCTGATTCCTCTGTCGGTGTCCGATGTCAGTGATTCCTGTGGGGAATCCAAGTGCCTCCTTTTGCACAGCGTGTTTCTAGGTACTTCATTAGTGGGAGCATCCGGTGAAGTCCCTGTAGAGGAGGGGCCGCCCAATGGGGATACCTGAGGCTCTAGGACTCTACGCTTTGTAGGGACATGTGGGGAAGAAACAGAACGTGCCCCTTTATGGGGAGGGGAAGACATTCGAAGAGGTAGTGGTCTTAGAAGACATGACCTTCCTCATGGCACCGAAGGCACCAGAATCCCGGTCCGAGAAGTCTGCCGGCTCCAAATAAGCCGGCAGCCCTCCCCAAGCAGAAAGACCCCACGCTCCAATGCAGAGGACGGAGCTGAACTCACTTGCGCCGAAGCCCCGAGGAGATGGGTTGGAACCGAAGTCTCTGACTCTCCACCCCGGAGCCAGCAAGGGAATGTCTGGCCCGAGACTCCCTGGTCGGAACAGAGGAGATCAAGGTCAAAGAAGCCGAGGGAGCTGGATCTAACCTCTGCTCCGAGGGCTCTACCAACATTGGTTCTTTCTGCCCCGGCTCCGAGAGTTCGATTTGGCCTCTGAGGAGGAGAGAGTAGGACTGGGATTTCAGGCTTCGAAGTCGAGATGCTCGAAGCGGAAAGCATTTTGGCCAGGGCCGGGTTCTCAAGCAGTCTCTTAACCACGTGGTCCAGGTCCACATCTGATTACTTCGAAGAATGAGTCGAAGGATGGGTCGAAGGGGGCCGAAGACTGCACAGATTGAAAAATCTGAGACTGAGGAGTCTCCAACACTGGATCCACAACTGGGTTCCGAGACAGAGGTTCGGTACACTGTTCCAAGGACTGTGGAGCCGATGATCGAACCTTGCTAGAGGAGCTCTGAGTCGAGGACTTAGGCTCCGAAGACCCCTTGGATGACTTGGACCCCTTCGAAGTCTTGGAAGAGAGGTCAGTCTTGTCCAGTGTAGCCTGAAAATCAGGCTTTAGAAGTCCTCTGTCCACCAGCTTCCTGTGCCATTCCAGAAGAACCCTGGCGCTAAAGGAGTGGTAAATTGAGAACACTTCCTGCAGATGAACTGATTCTAAGCAGTACACACAGGTGGGGAGTGGTTGTCTGTCAGACATTTTCTGACCACACTTGCACCGTTTAAAGCCAGACTTTTGCTTCTCTGACATTTTAATAAGGAGAAGGAAATATAAATGTGCAGGTCCCTGAACTCAAACCAAGATTTCAGTATAAAATTGCTATCTAAATATTTTTTTTATTATTAATTCTCTACAGTAAACTTAGCTAAAAATTCTAACTAATTTTAAACTGTCAGTAAAGAATTTAACACACAACATGGAGCTGACAGAGCCTTGTCACACCCAAAAAACCAAGAAGGCCTAGAAAACAGCTGTTAAGAAAAAACTCAAATACTTGATCTATACACTAACTAAACTCTATTTTTAAGAGAGAAACAACACTAGACTAACAATACTAGAGAAATATATTATTTAGCTATATTTTAAATATAGAAAAATCACACTGGCCCAAGCTTCCTCAGAGTCTGTAGATCCGTTGCAGCGGCAAACTAGATCTGGGGTTAACAGTAGAGCATCATGGGATATGTACTGTGTCTCGAGCTTCTCTGAGAATTTGAGCTTGAAAAGCATCCGACTCGGAGCCGAGGGATCGGCTCCGAACCCACGTGTAAGAACAAAACCGCGAGATGGAACAACTTCACATTAGCCCTTTGTGTAGATGTTCATCGTGCATACAGCTGCAGTCATAAGATGGGTTTTCCTGCTGTCAGGCGGGTCCTCGGTCGGCCGAATTCCAAAGTCTAGGTCCGGCGTCGGTTGTCGCTTCTTCCCTGATGTCGGTGCGACAGGGGTATAAAATAACCAGTCGACGCCATTTTCCAGTCTTACTTGCCACGCGGTGCCCGAAGCAGAAGCAGTTCGCAAGTGCCGGTCAGCCAGCTCCTGAGATTACGAATATTTTGCAACCGAAGTCTTCTTGAAAGCTAAGTACCCAGTTGGGGAAACTTTTCTTGCCTCAGACCGATGTCAGACAAAGTTAATAATTGTATTTCATGTGGGAAGCAAATACCGCGTAAGGATTTTCATTCCCTCTGCATTCCTTGTTTAGGCCCAGACCACAACGTCTCGGCCTGTCGTTTTTGTGCTACATTCAACAGACGCACCATTAAGTGTCGGGCGGAGTTCGCCCACCACTGTTTTGGCAAAAATTTAATTACATTATGTCGTCGGATACTCAGACTCCAGTTTTGAGTAAAAGACACGAAGATAAGGACCGACATACGAGGTCCGCGGCTTCTACCGACACCATGCCAAAGCCGACTACAGGTGGTCCAGTTCTCAGTGAGGCGCCTACACAGTCCCTGACTACCGACGACACTTCATTGGCGGTGTCTACTGTACCCGAGGTCGCAGGCTTTTCGGCCCACACCCCAACTACAGATACCGAAGCCACTCTTGGTGGTGAAACTCAGACTTTAGACAGGTCTGCCACCTTTCAAGGTGTCTTTAAGGCCTTCCTCTTCTTTTTCCATCAAGGCTTTCACTAAGTCTAAAGCAGCCATGCATACTAAGAGACAAGCTCCACAGGGCCCTTCTCAAGGCCCCATGCCTAAAAAGCAGATGCTCAAAATGGCTGTGGATTTGATTACTCTTATCAGGGGTTCTCAACCCCCCCCGGACAAAAGGCCCAGAGTGGAGGAAGAATCCCCCTCCTTGGACCAGGCCTCCATTATTTGAGCATTCTGATGACCAGGAACATTCAAACTCCCCTTTTGAAGATTCTGATGCAGAGGAGTCCATTCCCTCTGTCCCCCCCCCCCCCCCGAGGATTACTCTTTTGGAGAAACCTTGCATACCTTGAGGGAACACTTCCACTGGGAAGGCCAAGAGTACTCAGACTCCAAGAAAAGGCTTAGGGATTTTCTCTTGCTCCCTCAGCACAGGCCTCTTGCTATACCTCCTGTCTTAGACATTCTAGATGTGTATTCGGAGGCCTAACTTGACCAAGACTCTGTACCTCCAGCCCCAGTCAAGCCTGACAGGTATTACCAGGTTCCTGACTCACACCAATTCCTATACAAAAACCATGCGGCTGACCCAGAAACCATCTCACAGGGCCCCAAGGGAATTCAGGCCTCCACTGCTAAAAATCCATTACCTTCAGAGAGAAATTCCAGAGTTTTAGAAAGGTGGGAAAAAGGTATACACCTCGGCCACCTTAACCATGAGGGCATTAAACTGCCAATTCCATATGTTAAAGTACCAACAGTTTCTGTTATCACAGTTGAGAATCAAAATGTCACAACCTGAACAACCAGACTTGAAGGAGTTGCAGGATTTGATGCATAGTGCAGGACAAGTGGGTAAACATACCTTGCAATGTGGTTTTGATGCTTTAGAGGCCTCATGTAGAGCTGCTGTTACAGGATCAGTCATGTGACATGCCTGGCTCAAAGAGCAAACCTTACCAGATCATGTCAAAGCTAAATTACTAGATGCCCCTCTGCAAAAAGATGTATTATTTTGTGTTAAAGCTGAGGAGGTATTAAAGAAAATGGAGGAAAAGGCTAAATCGGTGCAAACAGTGAAATATTTCTTACAGGTACAGCCTCCACGTTTCAGTAGAAACTGGCCTTCCAAAAATTGGTCCTTTCCAGCCACGGACAGACCCCAAAGAGGTAGATAAAGGCGCCCGAGGGGCAGAGGGCAATCTCAAGGATCGTTTAGAGGCAGGCAATGGCAAGCCCCTACACAAAAAGGTGGTGAGGATAGTTCACAGCCGTTCAGAAAGCAGACCCAATGACTTTCCCCTTTGCATGCCAAGCAAAGCTCAAATGGCAGCACCTTTAGGCGGAAAACTGGCATTATTTTCGAAAAATTGGCATATTGTCACAAAAAACAAATGGATCCTGGACATTATAAACAGAGGCTACAGATTCCATTTTCACACCCTTCCAAAAATGTGAGGCATGCCAAACCTGCCACACAATCAAAGGGCAGAGGCACAAAAACAAATTTCAGATCTCATGGACATGGAAGCTATTCAAGAGGTACCTACACAAGAACAAGGTCAAGGTTTTTACTCCAGACTATTCCTGGTACCAAGGAAGGGAAAAGATTGGAGACCTATTTTAGACCTATCCATCCTAAACACATTTTTACTCGTGCCAAAATTCAAGATGCTCACATTACAGCAGCTTCTTCCCATGCTGGGCAAGGAGTCTTGGCTGGTAACATTGGACCTCAAGGAGGCATACCTGCATGTCCCAATCAGACAAGATTGCAGAAGATACCTCAGATTTCTTGCAGGTTCAACCCATTATCAATTCTCTGCGTTGCCCTTTGGCTTATCTACTGCGCCCAGAGTATTCACGAAATGCCTGGCATCAGTAATTGCCTACTGCAGACTTCAAGGGATACAAATATACCCATATTTGGACTGCCTGATCTAAGTGGACAGCAAGCACATACTTATGAAACATCTGGCGCTTGTAATAATGCTGTTGAATTCTCTGGGATACACAGTCAACAAAAAGAAGTCAAGGCTAATACCCTCTCAAACAATAACTTTCCTGGGTGCCAACTTGGACACAAACACCCAGATGGCCTACCTCACGCCAGAGAAACAGGGGGAACTAACTCAATACTTCAGAAAACTAGCAAATTTCACCAGGCTGACTGCAAGGAAAATCCTGCAGGCTCTGGGATTCATGGCATCTTGCATCCTACTAATCCCATGTGCAAAGCTGCATATGAGGAAACTTCAATGGTACCTGAAAAACCTATGGTCTCAACACAGCCACAGTTTGGAAACAATAATACCACTGATTCCATGTCTTCAAAAGGAATTTCTGTGGTGGGCTCAAGCATGCCAAAGAAACGCAGGTCTCCCATTCTGCAAGCCTCAAGCAAATAAAGTCATCACAACGGACTCCTCTGACTACGCCTGGGGGGCGCACATGACAGATCGGTGCATTCAGGGCAAATGGTCCCAAAAAGAAAAGCACCTACACATCAATCAAAAGGAAATGCTAGCAGTAATAAATGCTATAATAGCTTTCAAAGACCTTCTGCATCCAGGTCAACTATTGATAAGGACAGACAACACCACATTAATGTGGTACATAAACAAGCAGGGAGGAACCCATTCGTACCCCCTATGCAGGCTGGCCATGTCTCTTTGGAACATGGCTCTGGAATTACAAATCTAACTTCAAGCACAGTACTTGCCAGGCAAGGAAAACATGCTGGCAGACAACCTAAGCAGAAATATGACAGATCCACATGAATGGAAGTTGCATCCTCAAGTTTTTACAGAGATAATTCAAGCATGGGGAAGGCCAGACATAGATCTCTTTGCCTCCCACAAAAATCACCAATTGGCAAAATTCTGCTCAAGGACTCTTCATCCACAGGCCTGGAGAGTGGACGCACTCTTTCAGTTGGACAACAATGACAGTTTATGCCTTTCCACCTCTTCCTCTGCTGCCCAAAGTTCTATTAAAAACCAGAGCAGACAGACCAACGATGATTCTCATTGCTCCAGACTGGCCAAGACAACACTGGTACCCACTCCTGAGGAGCCTGACGCATTCCCCACCATGGACCCTACCTCTAATGCCTCTTCTGACTCAGCACAGCTTCAAAACTCTTCACAGTCAGCTGAAAACACTCAGTCTGGCCGTATCTAAGATTCCTTAACTTCACAACAGACCCTACTCTCCAAGGAGGTACAGAATGTCATTTTGGAGGCCAGAAGGCCTTCTACTACAAAAGCTTACTCCGCAAAATGGAAACTGTTTTGTGCCTGGAATGAGGAAAAGGGCCAGAATCCTGGAATACTGAATTTACCTCAAATATTACAGTATCTAGCTGAGATGCTAAGCAGTGGACTTTCATTCTCCTACATCAAAATTCATGCCTCAGCCATTTCTGCAGAATACAACACTGATCCTCCTTTGTTCTCTCACCCCCTCTTAAAACAGTTCCTCAGAGGGGCTAAGAATATAAAACCCCCAAGGAAACAACCAGTACCTGCTTGGGACCTCAATTACTTTCTAGAAAAACTGACCTTGCCTCCTTTTGAGCCAGCTGCCTCAACAGAATTGCAATATTTGTCCTGGAAAACAGCCTTCCTTCTGGCTATCGCTTCAGTTCAAAGGGTATCGGAACTACAAGCCCTCATGGCTGTGCAGCCTTTCATCATTTTCCATCGGGACAGAGTTTCCTTACGAACCAATCCGTCCTTTATGCCAAAGGTGGTATCCAGGGTAGCTTTGAATCAGGTTATCCACTTACCTACCTTTTACCCTAATCCTCAAAACAAAGGGGAGAGACTACTACATTCCTTGGACATCCACAGACAGCTGCGTTATTATTTGGCCAGAACAAAGCCTTTCAGAAAATCAGAACAACTCTTTGTGTCCTGTGCTACAGGAGCTCAAGGGAAGCCAATTTCCAAACGGACAATCTCGAAATGGATAGCCCACTGCATACGCTTTTGTTACTCTTCATGGTAAAACTGTACCTGCAGGCATCAGATCTCACTCCACAAGGGCCACCGCTACCTCTGCAGCTTTCCTCAGAGGGGTTCCTACCAAAGATATTTTGGAAGCAGCCACTTGAGTTCTGTGCATACCTTCTCCAAGCACTATCACCTACCATTATACTGCAAAACTAGATCAGGCTTTGCCACTGCAGTCTTGCAGGGCATCCTGGCTCCTCCTAGTTCCACCTAGTGCCTACCACCCCTTTTTTAGCTTTGGGATTCTACCCATCTGTTATGACTGCAGCTGTATGCACGATGAACATAGTACAGTTTTGTACCTACCATAAATGTAGATGTTAGAGTGCTAATACAGCTGCAGTCCAGGTTTCCCTCCCTCCTTCCCCTCTTGGGACAGGCCTATTGGCCAACACCTATTCATACAACCTGATTGGGGTATTCATTTATGGTGTATTTGCTTGCAACTACTGTTTTTTGATTGTATTGCATTGCATTATTACATAAATTTACGTATTGCCTTCCTTCTGGGGGCACCTGACATCTGGGGCAAGAAAAAATGAAGAAAATGGCGTTGGCTGGTTCTTTTATACCCCTGTCGCACTAACGTCAGGGAAGAAGCGACGACAACCGACACCAGACCTAGACTTTGGAATTCGGCCGACCGAGGACCCGCCTGATGGCAGGAAACCCCATCTGTTATGACTGCAGCTGTATTAGCACTCTAACATCTACATTTATGGTAGGTACAAAACTGTACGTACTTCTGCTTCAATGTATACAGAGTCTTCACCAGTATTTTTTTCTCTCCAATAAAGATTCATTACTTTATGGAACAGTGGTCTCTGTTGCAGTATTTTACTCCAATGTGAGTGTGTGTGTGGGGTAACCACTCAACCTCTACATCTGTGTAACTGTTCTGTTTATAGTCTTTGCAACTGTCAGAAATTGTCGAGAGTAAATTCATGCAAACTCTAACAGGGAAAAATACAGGGATAATTCCCTTCCCCAACAGTGGTATCCACAATCCTTCATAGTGGGCCTAACATTTGTAGCAGAATTTATAAGATGTAATGAGCTTTTACTCGTGAAAAGTATAATATCAACTAAATGTTTCCTGCTGAAAACCATCCACCATCACTAAATAGATCAATCTAAAAATAAAAATTGCCACTGAAGTGGTGCAGACAGATAAATCCTCAATTACAACCCAGCTGCTCTGCTCAAGTGGCATAAAGGGATAAAGCCCTAACCATGGCTCAGCTCACCTGTGTTTGATTAGTGGCTTGGGTGACAGCAAAAGGGAGGGATGAGAATGCCCATCCTCGGAGGGAGGGTGCTCACTGATTCTTCATAAGGTGAAGTTTGGTCAATACAGAAGAGTTTTCCTCAAATATAGTCAGTGAGCATGGGGATGGGCAAAGGGGAAAGCAGGTAGGGCATATAAGAAACTCCCCAGGAAAGAAGCACAGATGGCAGAGCTCCCAGGATACCTTTAGGTTCCATGACTGTATCCACAAAATCAAATAAATGGCTCGCACTTCATGGAGAGAGCAAAAATACCTATATTAAAGGTTAAAAGACAGACCAGTTTTGGCCAAAAACAGGCCCCTTTATCAATGTAAAAATAAAACAGAAGGAACTCTCTCTTAAACCATTAAGGCACCTAAAGAACCAATAGGAAGAAACAATTAATTGGATGAGACAGTCACCTAAAGATACAAGAATATATCATCACAATTGAACGGCCCTGTTAGCACCAAAAATAGTAAATTATAAATGAAAACAGTAATAAATACAGACAAAAATGATGCATTAGTCAGTGCAAGTTATAAATGTTAAGTAAAATAAAACTCACTGGATACACATGGCATGTAACTCTTTATTTAGAAAAAATGTGAGCGCTTTCGCAGAGTCCTCTCTGCTTCATCAACTATAAGTGTTCATCTAAACCTGGTGAAAGTAATCCACCAAGTCTAATTATCCAAGCTTTTTCCTTTACATTTAATAGCTCATGCCATCTGGTTTTAATACATTTCTGTCCACCCACTCGATCTTATTCTTCTTTTGGCTGTTCCCGTTATGTGTCGCCACAGCGGATCATCTGTTTCCATTTCTTCCTGTCCTCTGCATCTTGCTCTGTCACACCAACCACCTGCATTTCCTCTCTCACCACATCCATAAACCTTATCTTAGGCCTTCCTCTTTTCCTGTTACCTGGTAGCTTCATCCTTAGCATCTTTTTCCCAATATACTCATCACCCCTCCTCAGTACATATCCAACTAACGTAATCTTGTCTCTCTTGCTTTGTTTGTACTGAGTTGGGTTCCAAAAGTTGTAACATGGTCTGTAATGTTATTGACATTCTATATTTGGTGGAATTTGTTCAATATTTGAATGAAAACAAATGGGAGAGTCATTTTATACTTAATTTTGATAGGAATTCTATTCCTTCCTTGATGCTTTAGTGAGCAAGCAGGAGGATGGTACCTCATGAGTTCGGTATATAGAAAACCTTTCGCTCCAAATCTTTATTCCATGCATCCAGCTGTCATCCAAGACATGTCAGAAATATCCCTAAATCACATATATGCACATTAGATGAATATGTTCAAAGGAAGAAGATCTTTTACACTAATGTTGACCTTATGGCCAGATTCATAGAATGGGGATACTCTCTAACTCATCTATTACAAGCTAAGGATGAGGTTGATAAGATACCCAGATGAAATTTGTTGATTTACCAACACCATGGCCCCAAGACTGACAACAAGATTAGGTTCATAACTACTTTTGGCAGAAATGCACACCATTTTGTTAATCTCATACAGAGGCATCGGGACATTTTGTTAGCAGATGAACATCTTGGACAAATATGGGATGATAGATGTGCCTTTTCTTTCCATAAAGGAATTACCCTAGGGGACACTTTAGTTTTTATAAGTGACACCCCCGGTCGAATTCAAAATTCAACATGTACTTGATGGCACAACATTGATGGGGTACTTCCCTTGTGGACACTGCAGTTTGTGTAAACATGGTTAAAACCAAGGAATTTAGTAGTAAGAACACATCAAAGGTGTTTGAAATTAAGGTTATGACCAACTGCAATAGTGACTGTCATCTATCTGGCGGTGTGTAATTGCTCTGCATTCTATATTGGACAAACATCTAGGCCTGTGAAATTATGCATTTCGGAACAGTTCAGGAATATGAGAAATACAGTCCTTACTAATGCTCTTTATAAACACACTCTGGTTCAAAATCAAGCCAGCTTTAGGTTTATTACTGACATAGTGGGTGGACAAAGTTATTAAAACCAGATGGCATGAGCTATTAAAAAGGAAAAAGCTTGGATAATTAGACTTGGTGGATTATTTCCACCAGGTTTAAATAACTTGCACTGGTTAATGTGTCATTTTTGTCTATTATTTTTATTTATATTTTTACTACTTTTGGTGCTAACAGGGCTGTTCAATTGTGATGATATATTCTTGTATCTTTGGGTGATTGTCTGATGTAAAGGATTATTTATGTTTCTTCCTATTGGTTCTTCAGGTGACTTAATGGTTTAAAGGAGAGTTGCTTCTGTTTTATTTTTACATTGATAAGGGCCTGTTTTTGGCCGAAATCGGTCTGTATTAACCTTTTAATATAGGTATTTTTCCTCTCTATGAAGTGCTGGCCATTGAGTTGATGTTTTCATGGACTTTGGGCCTTTGCACTTGCCGTTCAGGTGAAGGGTTTGCTTACATTTCATCTATCCACAAAATGTCAGAAAACTCTCGAAGGGTAGGAGGATGGCTGGTAGACTCAGCATAGAAGTGGAGCACTGGGGGCTGGGCCAGTACCATGAGGTCTGGGGGACCAAAAACAATGAAAGCATCACATAGAGATTTATAGCACACTGTTGAGACAAAGCTAAATCTTTTTTTATATTTTCAGACAATGTCATAGACTGAAAAAAAGGAACAATATTGTTTGTAAATGAGCTGACAGGTCTGCGTACTACCTATTATGAATGATGTAAACTACTTTGCAACACTCTTAAACTTGACAGTATTTACTCAATTTTCAAAGGGCATTCTAACCTAAATTCCACCACAGCTTCAATCAAAAATATCCTTGCACTGATATTTCAGAATAAGACCCTCTGACAACCTCACTTTTAAATTTTGTACAGCTTAATACCTTTACAGAAAGTAGACAAATGAATCTCACTGATAGGACCCATGAGTTCAAAATAGGTGAGGCCACCTCCACCAAGTAACTGGTCACTACTGTATTCCCCCAGGACTCTGTACTGAGTCTGCTCGTTTTTTGCATCTATTTCTCTGAAATGGAAGCAAATAATAATGGTTTATGACTGATTAAGTTTGCAAATGATTGCGGGTTGCACCTCTGCAGATACTAGCATTCTTCATTAAGGTCCATCTCTGACTAACAAATGATACCAAAGTCATGGTCTTAAAATCAGTGCTAAGAAATGCATAGTTGCACCCTTTGGGAGGTCAACCACCCTGGCTAATTATCCATGTTGATAAATACACCCCTAAGAGTTGTCTCAATGGTCAGGGATCTGGGTACACACCGACAGTAGCCTTACCTTTGACCAGCATGTGGCCACAGTGGTGAGGAAGTCCTTTTATGTTGGGCAACTTATAAGTAAGGGCATGGCAGCTAGAGTCCGTGTTTACTATCCCACTGTACTGTACCCTTATCAGACCAATCGCAGAGTACATTGCTCCCTCTGGTAGGTACCTGGCCAGGAATATGCACCATCTACAGTTACCGCAGAGGTTCCTTACAAAAAGAATACAAGGCATAACAAACCTGCCTTAAGCACCACACCTTAAAGTCCTTTCCCTTTTCCCTCTACTGTGTCTCTTATAGATTGCTGAGGGGTGGTCTATGCTTGACTTACAAGGCATCCACAAACCACACACTTATGAACCTTCTACATATTTGTAAGTAAAAGAGTACCAGAATTACAGGGTCTAGGGACCTGAATTTTGTCTCTGACTCACAGAACATGCTGGAAAGACAGAGATGTGTCCCACAGACTGACCCTGTAATGGGAAAGGCTTCCCATTCATGTGAAGCCGAGTTAATCTATTACCCAGTTTAAGTGCAACAAAAACCAGTGGATGGAGAATAGGAAATTTACACTGGTATTGGCACTCATGTCCCTTATGGACAGAGGTGTCTTATAAATGCTTGGCTCTCAATGTCCTAGTCCGATACGGGACACTTTTTCTTTTGAGAAAACTTGGGTAGTCCTAGAAATGTCCCTCTTGTTATAAGCTTAGTAACAATCTATGAATCTCAAATATGTGCATGCCCTGAAGAATACACACAATATGCATGTTTGGATATTGCAATTGAAAATGACAATGATTCTCATACATATATGGACCAATTATTATATCAAATTTCTCTGAAAAACCTATCAAGACCCTCATATACAAAATGCGTTTAGCTGGTTGCTCAAGCTGTAAGATGCGCATACACACACACACACACACACACACACACACACACACACACACACACACACACACACACACACACACACACCTTCTTGTAATGTAGTTTACCACCCATGACACTAATTAATTGAGGGTGGGAGGGGTGATACACTCAGTGACTAAAAAAAAAATTGTATTCAGAAGAAATATTTGCGTCCGATTAAATGAGAAAACAGTTAAATATTATTCAGATTACTATTGTATTGAGAGTACTGAGCCAAACTTCACCATAGCACCCCAATGAAAACCAAATGTAATGTAAAATGTCAGACCTTGCAGCAAAGGCACACAAACTGAAGCCCCAGGGGACGTTCACTGAAATGCTATCCAGTGATGGCAAACCTTTTTGTGCCAGGAGGTTTTGACACACCAAACCCAAGTTAATTCAATGCACTTCACATGAGCAATGAATGCAAAAGCAGTGTCTTTGGTAACTCTGGAGTTGATTGCTGACGCGTCATCCAAAACATTGTGGCGTGTCATCTTTGACAAGTGTGTCATAGGTTCTCCACCGCTGAGCTATACATTTGTCTCTCTGAAATTTCATTGCAACTCATTTAGTTACTTCTGACATACTATGTTGCTGTTTGACATTGTTGCCACTCTAAAATGCAGTATCAATAATCATGCCAAAGTGATCATGTAACTGCCATCAGCTTTTATACATTACTTGACATGAAAAATTATACCCACATTCTCTACAGTTTTAATTTCTACTTGTGAAGAAAATGGAAGCCATCATCCTGCTCCAATGTTAACGGCCACAGAAATTTAATAAAACTAAATAAATGCAAAGTGTATTTGTGCTGTAGATTATGTATATTGTTTCCACTGCCCATAAATCAATCTTGTTTTCTGCTATTAAAAGTGAAAGCACACCCAGTTACAGCAGTGGACTTCAACTTAAATCACTGATACACTAAGCTTGGTTCACACCTTCCTCCAAGCCACAGCACTGGTCACTTTAATGAGAACTGGATCTGCTTGCCATTTCCTTTTTCACTGTTTGCATCCCATAACATGGGACACCACCAGGAGAGGCCTTAGGTCAACTGGTGCCCTAGGCAAAAGGAGCTCCATGGTGCCCTCACCATACCACCTGGTGCCCTCATCCTGGTCTACCTACACCAAATAAATACTGAAAAAGTTCCCCTACTAGAGTGGAGCCCTAGGCGGCTGCCTAGTTGGCTTATGCCTAAGGCCAGCTATGGACACCACATACCTCTAACAATATGGAACATACAAGCAAAATACAGAACATTTACTCAGTTCATCTAGGAAGCTCACGGCATGGTAAATAACTATTTTCACTTACTTACAACACATTATTTTGAACTCCATACAATTCAGCATTCGCAGTGGCTATTGGGTTCATTCAAATATAGGACAGAGTCTTTCAGTGTGTAACACTATGGAAAATGGAAGTTTTAACACTCAAATTCATATGCTGTAGAATATCACTATAATTAGGTAAAGCTGAAAGCTATTCTACCTAATGAGCCTCCTTATAAGCAGCCTTTTTTGGATACCAGCTGTGATTGCCAAAGGCAGAAAAAAAAAATCCAGCAATAGATTTAATGTTACTACTACAGCAATGAAGGTGCAGCTGCACGCAGCCTACCACAGCACTCAAACTATAACATCAAGAATCGGGGCAAACCCAAAAAACATTGGCAGACAAAGGCTCAAAATCACGAGTAGATTTTAAATATTGGTCTTGTATATTTAATTACTAATATAACAGGTAACAGATTTTGCCTTAGCAAGCATTTCCCAAAGGATACAAAGTCTGGAACTCATAAGTTTGTCATTTAGTGACTGCAGTGCAACAAACTTTACCATAAGCCACACATTTTACAAGGAAAATTTTATAAATATCAGATAAAAATCTAGGTCAGTTGAGAACTACATTCTCTACACATACACACATAACCATCATTTACAACCATGTATATGACTGTGTACCTGAGATATCAACTAAAGATCAAATGAATGAATAACTGCATTGCAACTCACTGCTACAAGAACCGTACAGTGTCACCCAATGCAACATTATTTGCCCTTTCAATGTCTTAGCTCAGGAAACAGAAACAAAATCTCAAAATCCAGAACAGATTTTAAGTATTTATCTTGTACAAGTAGAAAGCTTTCAGAATAACAAGCTTTGCATTAGCAAACATTTTCTGAAGGATATGAAAACTGAACCTCGTATGCCTGTCATTATTTAATGACTGCAATTCATAACAACTTGCTAGAAAGCCACAAATACTGCAGGGAAAATATTAAAATGCCAATCAATTTCTTTGCCCTAGAATTCTGGACAAAACCAAACAGTGGGGGTACAGATTTAAATTATAATTTTATCTGTTAATCTGAAAACACACACTTGACTACAGTACACTGTTCATTAACAGTTCATAGCCTTAAGTGTCTGAAAACTGTAATACAAATGTTATAAAAACAGGTATTACTTGGACATGCATTTTATACACAATAAGAACTACAACAACTCTGACTGGCATTATTGACTGACTGTAAATCTTTGCCATTTACCAGAAAAGGAAAAAAAAGTTAATAAGGGCATGGGCATGAATGAGAGGCAGAAAAGATTTAAGAAACAGTCTACTGCAGTTTGATTAATAATTAAACAGTTGGCAAGCACCACCTCTAACCTCAACACCATCCAAGAAATGTATGCATTTCTGCAGATGTCAGCTTAGTATCACAAGGGGGAAAAAAACAGTGCAGCAGCAGTTATTCTTAGAAAACCAAAGAAAGGTAGACTAAAAGCAGTTCATAACTGCAGTGTTGAGGAATATGGTCAGTTACAGGACCCATTTTTAACACCTCGCTAAAATACAGATAATATAACTAAGCAACATAAAAAAGGATGTGTGAATAACAATGCCATTTGATAATCCAAGGCATGTATCTTGTGTGGAGATTTGCAATAAAACATTAATTAACCAAGATGATAGTGAATATATGATTCAAGGAGCTTGTACTACTCTGGGTATGAAGTCTCAAACTCAAATGTCTGTTAATAAGACAAGTGAAGGTTAATGAAGACAGGTGAAGGTTGCCAGGCTAGCCAGATAGAATTTTGTAGTAAATTCTGTCATTTGTAAATATTAATGTAAGCCACAGGCTTGTTCTCTTAGAAAAGACTGCATTGGATACTGAACTGCAAAAATGTAATAGCACTCTGCTGCAAGAAAGCTAAGTCAAGCATTTCACGACTGTCTTTGATAAAATTCAGAGTCGATATGTCTAGAGGGAGGCACCCTGCCTATTGTTTTAAGGCCAGAGTTAATGGCCAGAATTTGCATGCATAAATGTCCTTCATGGCTTTGCAGCCTGACCAAGAATAATAAAGAATGTAGCCTGTTAGCTTGGGAAGCCCAGGAAAGTGTGAAGAATGATGTAATGTGAATCAAGACTGTGATATCAATTTAAACAGAGAGAATCGGAGGGCATTAAGCATTTTTGTCTTGACCATCCAACTCATCAGCACTCTGCCTGTGTTCTATATGTACATTTTTTTTAGAATTCTGTTTTCTCTTAGAAATAGCTAGGAAGATTAGATTGTGTTTTTCTGTGATGTCGGAACTTTACTACTGGTATTATTTTAAAGGGACAATCCCAGCGTTTCTTTGTTTACATTCTGCAATGTTTACCTTGCGCAGTGTGTAGTTTTGAGTATGCTTGAGACTTGTCTATGTAGGGTAGGGGAAGGGTTACCTACAGGAAGCTCCAACCTTTTAATCACTGTCCTTTTTTTCCTGATCTACTCGCATCACTTTTTCGGCTGAGCCATTCATTATTTTAGCTTGTGGCTTATTTTCAAAGAAAGTTATCTTATAAATGTTTGAATGACCTGCCTTCTCCTGACTTCTAGTTTCTGTGGAAAGGATTAGTAAACAGTTATTCAGTCTTTTTTGAGATGGTAATTAGCTTAGCCAATGGCTTTTGTCTTCATCATATAATAGATTATATTACCTGCTGTTACTTCTGTAGAACTCGTGCGTGATTTAACTCACAAACACTAATACATGGAGTTCTCTATTCCTCACATTTCATCTTTGCCTACTTTGGAATCCACACTGAATGCATTTTGTAGTACAGGCATTGCATCTTGGTAAATTACTGGATTTGTTCATTTACTCTATGCATTTTAACAATCTGTGCAGTTTTTCCAACTCAAAATTAGAATGAAAGCATTTCATAATGTGTCTGGTAGTACCATTCTCCAAAGAAGTATTATATATTTTTTTCTGTTACTTTCACTTGACCTTTTTTTTTTTTTTTTTTCATGCTGAGTTATTTCCATATAACTGCAGCCAGTTCATAGGTAGGTACTAGGCTATCTGCCCGAAGGCATTTTATAAGCCTAGCTTTCGCCACCCCCTTAGATTAGTTCCCTGTGCTTCTGTCCAGCAGAGCCACTGACGTGATCCCCAGGGTAAGCTTTCTGTTCCCCATCCAGGGTTTGAAACATCTACCCTACACAGATGTGCTAAAAGGCCTGTCCCTTTTGATGATAGTATGGGAGATAGGAAATTCACCCCAGGGATCACTTCTGTGGCTGTGCTAGACAGTGGCACAGGAAAATAATTTTCTTGGGTGGCAAAAGCCAGGGTACCTTTTGGCTAGGCTTATATAGGCCTAATAGCCTAGTACCTATGAACTTAATGTTGATCAGGATCAAATGCAGGAATGGTTAAGGACAGGTGACTTCAACACAAATGAAAGGTTAATATTGGCAGCTCAAGATAGTGGGCTACATGCACATTGGTTTACAAGGTCCATTGAACAAGTGGGAGAAACAGACAAATCTAGGTTTTGTAAAACAGAATTGGAAACTGTCACACAACTTGTTGCATGTTGTGATATCCTAATGGTAGAAGAACTGTATACCGAAAGGTATAATAATGTGGCAAGACTCTTACACTGGGCATTATGCACACATTATAGTATTGAAGGTGATGCAAACACTAGAAACATGAGCCACAAAGCATCATACAAAAATGAAGTCTACATCACATGGGATCACCCGCTGCTAACGGTTCAAAAGATAGGTGTGAGAACCAGATACAGTGGTCCATGAAAAGAAAACAAAAGTAGCATTGATCATTAAAATTGCTACACCCAGTGACTACAGTGTCTTGCGTACAGAGACAAAGTCATATATCAGGATTTGCAAGCAGAAATAAGAGGAATGTGGAAGAAAGATACCCAGACAGTTCCAGTAGTAGTAGGAGCATTGAGCAGCATTTTATCTTCTCCAAGGATGATGCCACAGTATGAATAAAACATGATTTACTTTAAATAATTGGCTTAGTTTCTGGTGTCATTCCTAAGTGGGTGCAGTATTTGTCAGCATGGAAAGAGATGGTCAACAGACCACGCTGGTTTGTTAGGGATGGTCTACACCTCTCCCCTCTAGTCTTTTGAATGTTGGCTAAAACATTGTCTTCACCCATAGTGCCTTTTTAAGCAATGCCAAACAAAGTACTTCTGACATAGCAAATCAAAACCAAGAAAATCTAAAGGTGTTACTGCTCAATGCTAGGAGTCTAAACAAAATAACTCCACTCCCTAGAAGCTCTCCAGAATGGGGTGCCAGGTGCCCTTCTTTCTGGGAACTAGGAAGTCTTGAATAAAAACCTTGGCCTATTTCCTCTGCAAGAACATGCTCCACTGCTCTCATGGAAATCAGGATGGAAATGAGTTTCATTGCCTCTGCTCGCTGATTTGGAGGAAGGTCTGGGTACCCTTTGGAGGTGGTTAAGGTGTGGAAGGAGAATTTGTATCTCTGAGAAATTATCTTTAGGACCCATTGGTCACCGGTTATGGTGCTCCAATAGAGCCTTCCCCATAGAGGTAGGGCTGGGCAGGCAGAAGTGGTGGGGCCTGGGGGTGAGTTATTGGGAGTTTTTGCCAAAGGAGGGTGGCTATGAACACCCTGATTTGGGGGTAGAGGAGGTTCACTGTTTAGCTCTCCGAGAGGTCTGAGGCTGTCCCTTGGACTTGCTGGTCTGAGACCTGGGCTTGCCCTGTTTAGCTGGTGCAGGAAATGTCCAATGTTTGGAAGGGAAGTGTCTGCTGAAACGAGGTGGCTGCACTTGCAGGAAATCTTTAACAGTTTGCATAGCTTTAGCCTTTTCTTCCATCTTTTTAAGCACCTCTTCTGCCTTATTACCAAAAAGGTTGTCTTTGTGCAGGGGTGCATCCAGTAATTTAGATTTAACATGGTCAGGTAGGGGCTGCTCCCTAAGCCATGCATGTCTCCTAATAACAGATCCTGTGGCTGTTGCTCTGCATGACGCTTCTAGAGCATCAAAACCATAATATAAGGAATGCTTGGTGACTAGGCAGGCAGAATGCATTAATTCCTGTAAATCCTTAGATGCTGCCAAGGCAGGGAAGGTAGCCACAGTTTTCTTTAGAGTTTCCAAAATTTGCTGCTGATATTTTAACATGTGAAACTGGCAGTTAAGTGCCCTGATAGCAAGGGTAGCAGAAGTATATACCTTTTTGCCCCACCTGTCTAGGGCTCTGCATTCCCTATCCAAGGGTGTAGGGTTTTTAGTAGCAGTAGCCTTAACCCCTTGGGTCCCTGAGTGCCCACCTCTGGGTCAGCAGACTGATTCCTGAAAAGGAATTTATGGGTTTCCAGGCAGCCGGGGGAACTGAATCAGAGCTTACGCTAGTCTCAAGGAATGCATCATCCACAACTTCTAACACAGGGGGAATGGCTAGAGGCCTATGTTTGAGGCAAATCCAAGAATTCTCTAATCCCTCTTTTTGGATTGAGGGTAGTCCTGGCTTTCCTATGTGAAATGTTCCCTGAGGTTATGCAAAGTGTCCCCAAAAGAGAAGTCCTCCGGAGGGGAGGCTGAAGGAATAGATTCCTCTGCATCAGAATCCTCATATGCTGAGAGGGCCTGCATCTCTTCTTCACCAGAAATACCAGATTGCTCAGAATCCGAGTCAGATAAAACTTTAGGTGACGCATCCCTTTTCCTTTTGGACAAAGTCGGCTGAGTTCCCCTAATAAGAGATAAAAGGCCGTTAGCCATTTTAAGCATTTGGGCCTGTGGCAGAGGAGCGGTAGCTGGAGCCTGCCTTTGCAAGGGCTTCTGAAAGGTAGATCTACTGGCAAAGACTAAAGGACTCTGGTGGCTTGGCCACAGTGGTAGTCGGAAGAGAAGATGTTGGTTTGGGCCTAACATCGGTAGAGTGAATGCTTTCCTCGGAAGCTAGTGCCTGCACAGCGGCTCCAGACCCATTCAAGGTAGAGATGATCACCGGATCAATAGATGAAGAAGCCGCATGCCAGACTCCAAAAGGGTCTCAGCAGAGGCCTGCGTCGGAATAGTTGCAGACATCAGGGGCTGCGGAAGCACCTCACTGGATGCTGGAGAACTGATGACCGTTTTAACAGTAGTGTCGTCAGGCCTAGTCCGGTGCAGTCTGTCTGTCCTTATTGCATTTTTTTTTTCAGATCGGCTATCTGATGACTAATGTAAGCCGTACCAGAGCCCTTGGGTAAAAGTCCAAAATGCCTGGCTACAATCTTGGCCCGACAACGAATGGTACACAGGTTAAACAAAGCACACAAATGACAATTGGGAACATCGTGCTCAAGGCCTAGACAAGTGATACAGTAAGAATGAAAATCTCTGTGCTGTATCTGCTTTCCACAGGCTAGACAGTTATTTACTTTCCCTGACATCCGTTAATGCAAGAAAAAATTTATTTATTTTATTTGCAGTTGGTTTACCAGGATAGTCCATTGGGCCTAAAAGAACCCATTTTCAATGGAGTCCCGGGGAGAAAAGCTCCAAAAAACAAACATACAGACTAGGTACATACAATAGAAAAAGCTCCAAAAACAAACAAATGGACAAGGTACATACAATAGATTACGGAAGATACTTATACAAATGTAAAAGAAAATACAAGCATTGAATTCGCATTTGAGATTCATTCAACAATGCAACCTTGTAAAAATAAAATAAATGTGAGGTGTGTTTGGGCTTTAAAGAGATGGAATTGCTTTGTCGTACAGAGTAGTTATTTTGTAGGGAGTATTAGTTATATAGGCATAGTCAAATGACATGTGAATGAATGGAAGATGAAGAATACCATGTTTTTATGATGGGTGGGAGCAAGAGCATTCCCATTGGGACTTAAGATGTATGTGAAGAGATTTTTTGAACATGTAATGATTAGAGATGGTACGAATGGATGGTGGGAGTGAGTTCCAAAGACGAGCTAGGTTAAAGGATAGTAGGTTTTTGCCTGGGGGACGAGTTGGTTTATGTACTTCTAATAGGTTTTGATTGTTTGACCTTAAGACTCTGTCAGGTAGGTGCAACTTAAAAGCAGAAGACAGGGAGGGACAAAGAGGGGTTGTTAATGAGCTTATGGGCTAGGGTTAGCTGAATGTAATTGAGCTGATGTGGTAGTTCAAGCCAATTTAGTTTTTGGAGAGAGGAACAGTGGTGGGTGGAAGACCTGTGGCTGTTAGCGAACTTGGCGATTTTGTTGTAGCAAGAGGAAAGTTGTTTTTTTAGAGAGGACTGAAGATTAGTTAGGAGTGGCGATCCATAGAGAAGGGAGGGAGTAAGAAAGGAAGAAGAGAGAGTGATTTTAGAGGTCTTTGTGAGGTATTGATTTTGACGGTAGAGTATACCTAGCTTTTGGTGTTTTTTTTTTTTAATATTTAGTTGTAGATGGGAGTTGAAATTAAGCTGGTTATCAATTTGGACACCAAGTAACTTAGTTTCAGACACCAGTTCTAGAATTGAGTTGTTTTGACTAGTAATCAAGAATGTGTTGGTATCGAAGGGAGTAGTTTGAGGGGGTAAATACCATGAGTTTAGTTTTGGAGGCGTTGAGAGCTAGGTGGTTTATTTTCATCCAATGCTCAGTAATTGAGAGAGCTTCTTGCTTAAGCTTTTGAAGCATGGGGGTAGATGTGGCAGAGCAGATAATGGTAGAATAGTCAGCATATTGGATGATGTTTGAGAATGGGATAGATTTACGAAAATCATTTATAAATATGTTAAAGAGAAGAGGACCAAGTTTGGAGCCTTGGGGAACTCCGGTGGGGGTACTAAGAAAAGAGGAAGTGGCCTTTTTCCATTTTACAGCTTGGTATCTATTTGATAAGTAGCTGGAGAACCAGTTCACAGAGGAGGGAGAAAGGTTAAGTTCAGAAAGTTTAGTTAAGAGCAGACTGTGTGAGATGGTATCCAAGGCCTTAGAGAGGTCAAGTAGTAGGGTAGAGACAATTTGGCCAGAGTCACGTGCTTTATTTACAGTTTCAAGATAGGAGAGGAGGGCTGTCATGGTGCTGTGATTTGGCCTAAAGCCATGTTGTGTAGGGGTAAGAAGGTTATTCTCTAAAAGATGTGGTAGTAATTGAAGTTGGACACATTTTTCTAGAAGTTTATAAATGGGGGACAGGATAGCAATGGGATGGAAGTTGTTAACATTGCAGTTATTGCCGCCTTTATGCAGAGGAATGATAAAGGCTTGTTTCCAGAGTTGGGGCACTGTACATTCCAGGATTGAGTGGTTGATGAGAATGCTTATGGGATAGGCAATTGCTTCAGCAGCTATGCTTAGGAAGTAGGAGGGGATGTTATCAGGTGCATTAGTGCCGGGCTTCAATTTTTGAAGGAGTTTCTTTATTGTAGAAGTGGGTATAGGTTTTAATGAGAATAGAGCTGAGTGGAGAGAGAGAGTATTTGATGATGGTAGGGATGATGAGGAAGTTTAGGGTAGGAGAAGAGTTGGGGGATATAGAGTGAGTAGATAGGAATGAGGAAGGAGCAGAAGTGCAGGGTGGATTGTTGGCAGGAGAGGGTGGGGTGTATTGGATGGTAAGGTGGAAGTAGGAAAAGAGGAAGTTAGTTTGCTAATAGATTCAGTGAAGGAGTTAAATTGAGTAGCCAAGTCTAAATCTGGGGCATTTGGGTCAGGGGTAGGGGTGTGTGGTTTGCTGGGGTTAAGGAGGGTAGAGATTCTTTTCCAGAATTTCTGTGGATTTGTTTTATTATTGTTTTGGAGGGTAAAGAAGTAATTTTGTCTGTCGGAGATAGTAAGCTTTTTTACTTTGTTTCAAAGGGTTCTGTATTAAATGTGGGATTCAGGGGTCTTTCTTTTCTGATAAAGTGCCCAGGCTTTATCTCTAAGACGCATGGTTGCTAATGTGTTTTTGGTTAGCCAGGGGGCAGAATTATTTTTTATTCTTTGTCCTTAAGGGGGCTTGGGAATCTAGTATTTTTAAGAATGTAGAGTTAAAGTGGGAAACTGCATCTTCTAAGGATAATGTCCTTAGATTATTCCAGTTAATTGCTTTTAGAGAATCTAAAAAGGTGGTTGGGTTAAAATTTTTGTGGTTGCGGGTAGTAATATAATTGTGGGGGTGGTGAGAGATACAGGGGAGTCGTTGAGTGAAGATGGGCATATGATCGCTTAGAGGGTTTGGAAGAGTACCACTGTCAGAATAATAGTGGGGATGTGAAACTAGGATCCAATCTAGAATACTGCCACAGGAGAGGTTTTTAGATGGATGTGTTACATTGTTGATTAGCTGGGAAAAATTATATAGGTTGATGTTAAGGGGGTTAGTTGGGGATTGAATGGAGGCCCACTTGATATTTACATCACCTAAGATTATGGTTTCATTACCAATGTTGTTGGAGAGCCAGGAGAGGATATCTTCTAATGTAGAGATATTGTCCCCTGGGGGGATATAGAGGGATGCAAAACATATGTGTTTATGCTTATTGACTTGAAGGAGAGTGAGGAGTAATTCAGCGTTGTTGAAGTGTGGAATAGGTTTGTCATAGGGAGTAATTAACAAGGAAGTTGAAAATAGGAGCGCTACACCACCGCCTTTTTTGTGGGACCTGTCTTTTCTAATGATAGAGTAAGGTGGAATTATTTCAGAGTCTTTTATATAGGGTTTTAACCATGTTTCTGAGATGGATAGGATGTCAGGTTTATTGTGTGTGAGCCAGGCATGGAGGGTTGCTACTTTGACTATGCTTTGGGAGTTTAATGAAGTAAGTAACAGAGGCTTGCGTATGGTGGTGGAGGTAGAGGGGCCTGGGTTGGGATGGATATCACCTGATAAGAGACTGGTAACCAGATGAAGGATATGGTTAGAGAGGTAATTAAGCAATTTAGTAAAAGGATTGGGTACTGTTGTGATGGAGAAGGGGTTTCTGGTTGCCATGGGGATGGAGAGTTTATGGGAAGTAAGTACTTTGTAAGAGAAGGATAGGAGGTGTATTATAGGATATAGATTGGGAGAGATAGATGAGTGTAAATGCGAGAGAGGGGAATTTAGATGGCTAGTTATATGATAGAGTTGTGTATGGTGGCAGGTACTGGGTTGGGTGAGGTAGTGAAGATAGGAAAGTTTAAGAAGTAGTAGTAGTAGAATAGAAATGGATGAAGGTTTTAAAAGCATGTTGATTAAGGTTACTTCGTGAATATAAAAAAGGATCTCCAGTGGGGTACTTAGCTTTTAGAAGTCTTCAATTTTCAAGTCTGTAACGAGGAAAGTCTGACCAGCACTTGTGCGAATTGCTTCTGCTTTTTGTTCTGCGGCAAGAAAGACTGATGTAATGACAGCTGCCCTCCTTTATACCCCTGACGACCTGACGTCAGACTGGAGCAGACAGCAATCGACGCCCAATTCTGAAACCTCTGGTATTTTGGCTGGCCGAGGGCCATCTGGTCAGGGATAACCCAAAAAGTGAAGACTGCAACAGTGAAACACAAAGAACATCATCAGTTTCATGATTGTATTTCTATAATCTATCTCATTTGAATGTCATCATATGGTCATTGGTGTATATACTTCTACTTGACCACACCAGTTTTCATACTACCATGATTGTGCTACAGATCACTCTGAATTGCATATGCCCTGCATGTTAACACTTGCTGCATAGTTTAGCTTTACACCGGTAATATTTTTCCTTTCTCAATACCCCCTACTGTGTTTTATGTCCTCTAGGAGTACCAACTGTATACACAAATAACAAGGTACCTGTAAACAAACATTTAATTTTTATATATTAATAAACAAAACAGATGTGCACTGTACTATCCAAGGTACCAGAAATGAACTTTAACCTCCGTTTTTGAAATCATTTAATTTATTTATTCCCATTTCTTTATTCATCTGTTTGTTTACTTATTAATTTGAGTTTGATAACCATGTAAGTGGGTGGCTGACAGACCCTTGAGTCACAACCTGAGCTCCTTGAGTCACAACCTGAGCTCCATGGTGCAAGACAAATAAAAAATTGTAAATAGAATAAAGAAATATACTACTTTCTGAAAGAATGTCAAGCAGTTTGGCTAAATGTAGAAGTGGAATTCAAGCAAAACGATAGCTAAAAAATATAGCTAATGGAAATTAGGTCAAACTATAGTACATTCTTGCTCACACCTGAAATATTTGTGTGTACATATGTAAATGTATAAATAAGTGGTTTAATAGAGTAGCTATGTTAAGTATAGAAGGATCTCTCAATTTTTATTTTATTTTTTTTTTATGATGTGCAATGGTAATTTTTAAACTGATGAGTGTGTATTATAGACGTCTTGCATTGTTGTGATTATCAGCAAACTGCCTCTTTACAACAAAATCACACTTGCTTTTACTCTCAGTTGACACTGTTTCCCTGTAAACTATGCCTAGATACGATACTTATGAAACAGTCAAATAAAATTATGACTCCACAAGGAACCTGTATGTCTGTTTGCTTGCTTATTTATTTTGTAAAATAAAACTCAATTTCACATGGAATATGTGTCTGTTTACTTATTTATGTATGTATAAAGTTGTGCTGGCTAGTTCAAATTAGAAACACGAAAGTCTGTCTAGTGTATAGGAATATACATGCAATAAAAGACATTAATTACTTGTGATTTCATGACATTTCAGTTATAACTGAAGGCATACCTCTGAACTTTATACTGCAGACAAAAGCCTTGACAAACATTTAATTGGCTAAAGTAGTTACCAAAGTCCAAGATGAGTAGAGGACAGTAACTTTACTCAAAAGTGTTATACAACAGCAATAAGGTACAAGCAGAGCCCATATGACTCAGATGACTAGTTACTCACCAGAAAATACCCTCTACCTCTTATCCCCTCACTTTTACTAAAGAATGGGTCCTCAGTGCACCCTCCAGAGCTACACACACTACATCAGTGAGCACTGATAACATCTTGGGATGCCTCCTACAGAGTTTGAAAAATTACTCCTCCATCCTTGATTAGGCCTAGAATGTCTATTTAGCCACAGCCTCCAGACAGACTTTTTCCCTAGGGAATGCAGGACCGCAGTGGTCATCCCTCTACATAAAGGTGGACCATCAACAGACCCAGGGAAATACAGACCCGTAAGTTGGACTAGTCTTGTATACAAGGCCATGAAAAAAGTTATCATGGATCTAAAAAATATATAGGAAATCTTCAGACACTGGACCTATCCCAGTTTGGTTTCATCAAGGATAGGTCACACCTACTAAACACAGTGGACTACTTTTAGAAGGCCACTTGAACCATGGATGAAGAGCAAAAAAGTGCATATTGCACACCTCAACCTGGTTTCAACCTGGTAAATGCATTAAACACACTGCCTCACTTGGGTATTATAGACAAACTCAAAAATGTAGACACAAATCCGTATGTAACCCAATGGATAGTCAAATGGCTCATGGAAAGGACGCATGAAGTTAGGGTGGTGGAATCCACCTCCACCAAATAGGCCTGTTACTAGTAGTGTTCCACTGGTCTCAGCACCTGAACCTCAACTGTTAGGAATATACTTTTCTGAAGTTATAACAAATATAAGAGTGTGTTTGGGTGACAAAATCTGCAGATGACTGATTCCTCCAAAGATGTAGATATCATTAAGGAGGGTCTGAGAGCCAAATAACTGGTGCCAGAAACTTAGCCTAATACTCAGTGCCAAAAAATGTATATTTATACCCTTTGAGAAGATGAGTACCCCTGCAAATTACAACACGGATAACACTGTTCTAAGAGTAGACCCAGTAGTAAGGGCATGAGAACTGACAGTAACCTGAATTTTGATAAACATGTCTTCATGATGGTGAAAAATCCTTTGACGAGGTACAACTCATGAGATCAAGGTGCCCAGATCTAAGGAGATCATACTCCCACTATGCTCAGCCCTCATTAGACCAATAATCAGGTACAATGTACCCTTCAGCTGAGCAGCCATTTGTAACAACTGTAGTAGCATTAAGAGTCTTAATTAAAAAGAAAAGTGTGCAAACAACTTGTCCTGTGTGTACTACCTCAAAGCCCTGTCCCTGCTCTGTCTCCTACAGAATACTGAGGGTCAATCGATACCTAGACAGCAAGGCCTTCTGAGATCCAGCCCTGATGGATATACTACACATTCACAAAACAAGCAGCACAAAAATTACCCACTCTAAGGATCAAACGTTGTCTGTGACCTAAGCAAAACGTATTGGAGGAACAGGTGCATCTTTGAGAGATTACCATTTTTTTCTGGAAAAGACTCCCCATTTATGTGAAACAGAGCTCTTCTTTAAGCCTGTTCAAATGACATTTGGGAAATCATAAATTCACCCCTGCTTTGTCACATGTGGCCTTTTTGGCAGCAAAGGTACAGGCATACATCAAAATCTTTCCAGTCCTTAGGCATTGACAATTATGAAAACTAGGGTATGAATAGTTATGTTTAAAAAGGCTCTAGGGCCATTAGACTGGTAACCTCCACTGAGCATTTCTTCTTCTGATATGCAAATACACAAAATTGCTTTCCTTACAAATTTGTGTAAGAAGAACAAGATTGGAGTCCAGAAATACATATAATAACCAACACTGGCTATAGTGGAATGTAAGAAAAGGTAGGATATTGGTTAGCAATGAGCTTCTCTTTAAATAAGCTATACTGTACTGGGCATGACACTGATGTATACAATGTATTTTGTATAGCATACACATGGACAGAAGTAGGTTAAATAAAGACATCTGGGTGCACAAGTCCCAGGATAAAAAGTGCCCGATCCTCATATGCACACTGGTTCCAGGACTGGGAAAACTGACTGTGCAAAATCTTCATGACACACACATTCCAACAATGGGGTTAGGCCAGGTTCATGGGGAGAATGCCCCTACCCCATTGTAAAAGGAAGTAGTAGTCATCAACAACTGATATGCCAGAAAAGAGCCATTAAGATGATAGAGTGAGCTACTGAGGATAAGAATGAAATTATGTATTGTTACTATTATGCAAGAAGCCCAGAATTCCCAGGTAGAAGACATTCAAAAAGACTAAGGGGAAATCGGAGGAAATAAAAAAAATACTTGCACAAGAAAAAACATAACCTTCAAATGCATTTTTGTATTCATTAATACAACAAACCCATGAAAATTTACATGGACATGGGAAAGAAAGAGATCTGATTTGCTGCAATATTTATGCAAAGTAGAAAGTCAAAGTAAATCAATACTAGAAAGCATCTCCAAAGATATTTGCAGAGAAATACAAGCAAAGTATCCAGGCTATGGAAACTTTCATAACAGAAAAAATAAGATCATAAAGGGGAATATAAAACAGAAGATTAGTAAAGCAGAAGTTAAACAAATAGAAGCTGAAGTTATGGAATACTTCCAAAGTGAATGATTTAGTGTAGAAAGTCTCTAACACAATTTGTCACAGCATGATGGAATAGTTAGTTTCCAAAGTAAGGAAAACAGAGTGGGATACATCTGAGGGAGGAATATGGGCATGGGAATGTATAATAACTTTAATATAGTGCAATATTTATGCACAGGAGAAAGCAAAACAAATCAATACAAAAAAGTGGCACCAAAGATAGCTGCAGAGAAATACAGGCAAAGGCATTCAGATATACTAAATTTCATATTACAAAAAAAATAAGACAAAGGGGAAAGCAGAAAAGAGGATTACTAATGAGGAAGTTAAAGAAATAGAAATTGCAGTTATGGATTACCTGTAAAGTTAAGGATTTAGTGTAGAAAATCCTACAGTGGTTATGTCACAACATGATGGAACAATGAGTCTTAATAAATTAAGGAGAAACAGGTGGAACGGGAAGCATCTGATCATTTACCACATGAAGGTTCTCTACAGTCTTCAGTAGGAAATGAGTACAAAATATTCACCTAGGGTTGCACACCAAGGGAAGGAGCAAGAAACATCGACAACTGACACAATGTTGTGTAGTGATAGACAAGTGAATTCCTATATGAAAGAGCAACAGATGATGCAGGATTCAGCTGAAGATAATGTCACAGGAAGATTTTTAGGAACTTTCCACAGAATCCTTTCAGCAAACGGAGAGCAAAGGTAACAGTTGCTTTATTTAATAGAGATGAATTGACATATTAAGGTCAGTGAAAAAATATTACAGAAAGTCACTAAGACCCAAAATGTTAGAAGCCTGATTAAACACACGAATGCAAAGTACTGAAAGAGGTTCAGAAAATGTCAGTGTTTCCTCAACAATAACAACTCGGGTCTCAGTAACCCTAACTTAGAGATTGAAAGACATGTCTCACTACAAAAAGTGTCTTACACATTCCTGGGGGGGGGGGTCATGTCCACTACATTTCCCATGCTGTGAAGGAACCAGCAATCCAAGATCACCATCACCACAATAAAACTAGTTGTAAACCTATACTATCACGTCAACAATACCATAAGGCATGACAAGTATGTTACCTAATGCATTCCACATTTGTGAAACGGGTTGATATTACAAGTCAAACACAGTACTTCTCTTACAACATTTATAAACAGTTTAGATAACTAAGAATTCAGGACAAAAACAGTAAAAACAGTAAATCCATTTTTCAAAAATGTGTTTCTCCTCCCCAAAGAAAAGTAATTATTTTTCTTCAAGCTTTTCTGTATAAAATCAGAGTTTCATTTTCTGACCGTTTTTATATCTACCAGCAGTAAAAAAAATATTAATGGGGGTCTGGGTGTGTTGTGTCATGTCTAACATAAAAAATAATAAAAATATATTGCCTGGGTCAGTTGCAGTTCATAGCACATTTGTTTTCAGCCAATTTAGTTCTAGGTCATTTACTCACAAAACATGTTCATATCCAAATTTGTCTCAGTATAGGCCTCCGCTATAGTAACCAATCTCATTAAATGACAAAAAAGAACTTTCACAATTGTTCATAGGTTCATACTAGGCTCTCTGACCAAGGGCATTTATAAACTATGCCTATTATTTTGCTGTGCCTCTGTCAAGCAGTGACACTGAAGTAATGATTTTGTTCCACAGCATAGGGAGAGCTGATGTGTGCAAACATGTCCCTGTGCAATACAAACACAAGGTATTCATAATATTTCATTTGTGTGTGCATATATGTATTTAATTTATTGAATCCAAAAAGTAATCTATTTTCAGTCATAAGCCATAAAGTTCTAATACTAGAGTACACACACACACCTCAGCTCTCCCAAATTTGGAGGAACACATCTAATTTAATCTCAAACTTTTGTTCAATCCCTCCTAAATCCGGAAATTATTTTGAGTGAATAGCACCCACTAAGAGTACCTTTTCCCTAAATACTTTCTCTTTGTCTAGAATTCTGAGGTAAAATTTGTAAGACATGACACATACACACAGATTGTGCTACGACATATGCAGCTATTTCCCACATTAGAGGAGTGGGATACTTTTCCCCTTTGTCAAATTGTTACTGGAAAAAAAATCATGTTTATTGCAGTCCTTTTCAAAAACTGTATACAATTAAAAAATGAGTGCACTCAACACAAATAAAATTTCTACAACTGTCTCATCAATAAACAGGATCTGTTGCCATGGATATAAACTTATCTACTACCTCTGTTACCAGCTTAGTGGATATGGGCATCCTGAGGCAGTGTAGAAACTGCCTCATATTAAGTATTGTATAAAAATAAATACATAACTAATCAGCCACACTAAAACCTTTAACAATGACCACATCTTCACAGTTGAACTAAAACCCTGCATAGAAAAGCAAAAAGTACATGGTACACCTCCTAGAAAACCAGACTCCAGATCAATCAGTGTAAAAATGGCCAGTTAGTAATGTAAATAACGCTTCTGTATAATACAAACACACACACACACACACACACAACACACACACACACACACACACACACAAATTACTGCACAATCAGTGTAGGAAAACTAGCAACTTGTAAAACATTAAACCTATAATACTAAGCTTTATACTATATAAACCAATCACAAGAGATGCCATCAATAACACACAGTTTAAATCAGTATCTCCCAAACATAAAAATGTACATTTACCTGTAACGTCCAAGTGTGTAGTCTAAACATGTCCCATTAACTCTTCGCGCAGCCATCTCTTACAAAGCTGTTTCTCCAGATGACTTCAACAGACTCTACAGAATAGCATAAATAGCAGAATATAACTATGGTTCAATGCAGCAGAAAGCACCCCTGCACTACCAGGCTATAACTCATTCCACACCTTTGGCCCCAGAACTTGGACTGAAGCTCCAAAGGCAGTGGTGTTTCCATGTTCATAAAGGATAGACACACTTCCAGACTGGTAGCTCAACATAACACATCTGAGAATACTTCAGGTGCAACAAACATTGGGTAAGACAGCAATTCAGGTTGTAGCATGCTATAGGTCCCCAACCATGTCCCAAGACTCTCATTCCATGTTCCTAAGCACCCTGGAGAATATTAGGGTCCAACCTAACAATCTCATACTAGGCAACTTCACCTATCCCTCCACTAACTGTGAAAACTACTCGTACCAATACACTTGCCCAGCACTTTCTGGAATTCATTAATTCCAAAGCCCTGCACCAGCTCGTTCTTACCCCCACTAGAGGTAGCAACATCCTTGACCTGGGCATTACTAACATGGGTGACCATTGCTCCACACCAATAGTGAACTTCTCCCAGGTTAGCTCCATCCACAAACGAATTACCTTGGAATTCCACCCCCCCCCACACACACAGAGGTAACCACCATGAAAAACTTCTCCAAAGCTAACCTTGGGCTCCAAAATTAACTTTGGCCTCTTAATAACAGAGGTAGCTAACTTCCCAGCACCCATGCAAATTTAGAATAGTTGCATGACCGCCGAATCATACACCAATGCACTGTACGAACATGTACACAAATGCATGGATCTCACCATACCCAACAGAACCAAGATGCCCCCCCCCCAAAAAAAAAGAGCCAATCTGGTGGTCCCTTGCTCTAAACAAACGCTACAACAGGAGGAGGAAACCAATGCAGAATAAGGTGAAGTTCCAAGACTGGAAAAACTCCCTTATCAGCCTCAACAAATGGTTGAGATCCCTCATCAAATCCTTTAAAGCTAGCTATGAAAACAGAAATGCAGCAGCTAGTAAAGACAACCACAATGCCTTTTAGAGTTATGTAAAAAATCTCCATGGCAATACCTAGATTTAATCTGAGCTACTGCACAATGGTACCTCCTATACCAAGCCAACAGATATTACCAATACACTGGCTAACAGAAGCAGTGCTAATTTTACCCCACCCCCCCACCAAAGGACCAATCACAATCCCAGTAGATTGCCAGATACCCAGTATTACTGCTGCACAGGTTAAAACAGCAATACCCAGGCAAAGAATAGAGCTTCTATGGGACCTGACAATATCCCTGGCTGTGTTCTACATGAATGACAGAGTGAATTGGCACCACACCTGTATGCCCTGTTCAATCATAGCCTCCCCTCAGGCTTTGTCCCCACCGATTGGCGCAATGCCACAGTCATCCCTCTCCACAAAGGGAGAGCGACTACAGACCCTGGGAACTATTGCCCCATTAACCTGATGAGTCTGCTATACAAAGCTATGGGACTTATTGACCGAATAAATAAGGATATAGGAAATCTCCAAACTCTGGCTCATACATAGTTTGGTTCTGTGAAGGGTAGATCATGCCTGCTGAGCTTGGTTGACTTCTTTTTGAGTCTGTTACCAGAGCTGTGAATGAAGGCAAGGTGGTTCATACAGCCGACCTTTATCTGGCTAAGCCCTTTTATACCATTCCCCACTCCGGAATCAAAGAAAAACTCACTAAGCTAGGCATCAACTCCTGTATCACTAGGTGGGTTGCGAACTGGCTCACAGAACCCACAGTATGAAAGTAGCTGACTCCAAGTCAGACTGCTGACCAGTCATGAGTGGAGTTGGTCCTGGGTCCTCTCCTGTTTAGTATCTACTTCTCTGAAGTCCAGGCTAACATGAAGGGAACTCTGGCTGATGAAGTTGACAGACAATTGCAAGTTGGGAGCTATTATTAACTCCCCAAGTGATGTTGACATCCTACAGGAAGGCCTCAATGAGACCAAAGACTGATGTCAGAACCATGGCCTTTAACTCGATGTCAAAAAAAGTGTCATCATCCCCCTTGGGAAAAACCCAATTCCATTGAATTACCGCATTGATGGTAGTCCACTGAACACAGCGTTATAAGAGATCTGGGAACACAGGTTGACAGCAACCTCTCTTTTGACCACCACATTGCCACTGTGGTCAGAAAGTCCTTCTATGTGGCACATCCCATTACTAAGGGTTTTGAATCCAGGAGGAAAGAGGTCATTGTCTCCCTCTACTCTTCCCTCATTAGACCAATCCTAGAGTACAGTGCCCCATTTGGCATGTACCTCAATAGACACCTGCAACAACTGAGGAGGCCACAAAAGTAGCTCTCTCAAAGAGGATCCTAAGCCTTAAACACTTGTCCTGTATGGACAGACTCAGAAAACTCCAACTCTTCTCTGTCTCATATTGCCTAGTTAGAGGTGATCTCTGCTTAACTTACAAAGCCATGTCTGACCCAGTGCTGTTAGAAATGCTACATCTAAAAAAAATCCCAAGCCCTCTGCACCACATGCTCCAAAGACCTCTACCTCATTACCACAATCAACAGAACATGCTGGCGGGACAGGTTCATAACCCAGAGACTGCCCATACTATGGAATAGACTTCACACACATTTCAAGCAGAGCACCTCACTGGCCCTCTTCAAGGGAAATCTTAATGAGTGGATGGGAAATAGAAAATTCACCCTGTGGATCACTTCAGTGGCTCTACTCAGAGGCACTGGGAAGTAAAGTCAGGTGGCACGATGCCACGGTAATACTCTGGGCTAGGCTTGTAAAGGCTCCAGGGCCATTAGCTTATTACACACCTATGAACCTATTATCTGTAAAAATTTACTCCAAAATTCGAGTCATCTATAGCAAATTATGACAGTCATTTATAATTCCACTGTCACCAACCACCAAATTCTTAAAGTAAGTAATGTAATTAAAAAAAAAAAAAAGCCTGCACTAACCTCTCATCCAACCTTCCCTTATGCCCGTCAGTTCCACAACTGAGTGGAATTCTGCAAAAAGCGACACATTATTTGATAAAACAGCATACCCACCCCCAAACAATTAAGCCAAGCATTTTCTCTCCACATGATGCACCTAGACAATATCTGAGTTTACTACTTTGTAATGAATGCGTGAATAGATTACACTGGTTAACACACATTCAGATAAGTACATACACTGAAATGCATAAGAGAATTTAAACAGCTCAGCATTTAAACATCTCATTCAATGAAATGAAAGTCAATACCAATGCACTTAGCACCTCATTAAGTTGGAGATGACCATTTTCACCTCTGCTGGCACCCATTGTTGAATCCAGTATGTCCAAGATCAAAAGTACTTAAGAGAAAGCCAAGGATGACTGCAGCAATTTTAGAATAATTAGTATGCAAACTAACTGACTCAGGCTTCTGTTATCACAACCTGAGAGTTGTATAACTATTTTTTACATATTTAGTCAACATTGTAGTGAATGTGCAAACTTCCCTTATGCCTGTCAGTTCCACAACTGAGTGGAATTCTGCAGAAAGCAACACATATTTCATAAAACAGCATACCCACTCCCAAACAATTAAGCCAAGCATTTTCTCTACACATGATGCACCTAGACAATATCTGAGTTTACTACTTTGTAATGAAACCTCGAACTTGTGCTCTATAGGTAATGTAGAACAACAGTATACTGACAAGCACCTGGTGGGACATTGCCAAAGTTGCACAGTTCAGCTTTTCCGCCGCTCGCATAGTAGGACACAGTCTTACACTCTGCATTCTTCTTCGTTTGTTTCCGATATCATACAGAGTCACCGTTTAAGACTTTTGACAAACTCTATATGATCAATAGTGGAACAATTTTACATGATTTGGCTATAATATAGGAAGCCAAAGTATACTGTAACAAAAGCAGTGCACAAAATAAATGTACACAAAATAAATTACAACCCACTGGTTATGTCCCTGTTCTAACCCCGACTAGAGTATCTCTCACTGTCAGTCTAGCCCAACATCATTTTACATCTCTTTCTCAGCTTTAAGGCCATAATCTTCCAAGCTTACTTATTGTGCCTATGAACAACATAATTGGCCATCTTATCATTCAGTTACCACCCTTCAACTAATTCTTCCTATATCTTTTTAAGTAGCTTGTTCTCTTGTTCATGCTTATTACTTTGCTTTGGGTGTCTACAACATACTCCTAAATCCTTTTCTCTCCTCATTGAGAGAGAAAAAAAAAATTTTTTTTTTTGTTACCATGGGACTCCTGTTGTCTAACAAGCTTTCTGTAATTAATGTTTATGTTCTGTTTGTGTATGTCTTCTATGTGGAGCTTTTCTCCCCGGGCCGCTACTGAAAATGGACATATATCCAGTTAGACTAGCCCGGTCAGCAAATGTAAAATAAATAAAATAAATTAAATAAATAAAATAAATAGTTAATAATGAAAATTATTAAAAGAACATAACCAGCATCCTTAAAAGAAGTGCATTAACTTTCGTTCTGTAGATGCACCTTCAAGTACTTTTTTGTAAAGTAAAAGATCCTGTAATTTCAAAATATGGACTGGAAGAAAATTCCATTAAGCATGGTCTAATTTAGGAAAGATCTTTTGCAAATAACTAAGGGGAAATTTAGGTTTAATAAGCCTGACATTTACTTAATTACTTCTTCACTTATACAATAAATCAAATACAGATGATATTTATCAAAGGTGGGAAGTTTCTATCTTTTAGAAGTTTAAAGGTAAGAGAGTTAAGAAAGCAGGAATTCCTGGCAGAGTTGGGCAACCAGCTGGCCTTCTTAGATGTGGTACAGTGGTTCTTAGTAGGGCTATCAAGCCTAGGACCTTATTTTCAGTGAGTTGGAGGGCACTGATGTTTCCTCCACAAAGAGGAACATTAATAACGATGGCACAAAGTGCCCCTGATGTGGGTAGCTAAGACAATAAGCCACTCTAACTTGGCGTGAATCCTTTGTTACAGAGGAGCTAATATGCAAATGAAAGGGCAGTGTGTGTCTAACGTTACACTGAGATAATTTGTGTTGCGTGTTGTAAGGAAGTATGCATCCAGAGGGATCTGAAATTAGATTCTGAAAGTTAGTAAGTCATTTTGCTGTACCAAAGATCATGACTATAGATTTAGTTGTGTTGATTGAGAGTTTTTCACCAACACAGTTCCAAGTTTGGAAGTGTTTTTGCAATGCAGGAGAAAGATGTCGAAATGATCTCTGGACAGAGGTTAGTATTATGTCATCTGTGGTGTTGGTTGGTCTTTCAGCTTTTCCTGGTTAGGGGTTGCCACAGCGGAACTCCAGTCCGCTAATGATTGGCAGTAGACTTTGGCGAACGCCGAGGTGCCAGCTCTACTTTCAACCTTCAATGAAGGCATGCCCATTTACGCATGTCTTTCGAATGCCCACCTAACCACGGGGAGGACATGCAGACTCCACACAAGACACTCCCTGCACTCCAGCCGAGAATCTAACGCGAGAACCTCTTGCTGTGAGGCAGGAACGCTACCGCTGCACCACCATGGATATTATGTAATCTGTGTAAAAGAGTGATATTCAAGATTGGCAGGTTCTAGAATATAAAATATTAAAAAAACAGAAGTCATCACAGCAGTCCAGTGGAGAGACAACAAAGGCTTGTATAACCAGACATAATAAGATACTTAATCTGCGTCATATTCCTTTGATAGTATCAATATGATTCCACTCTAAATATGGGAAGCAGTCAAGAAGGCTATGGTTTCTTACCACTTCAGTTATATGCATTATAATTGGTAGTTTATAATACTGTTTGTTTGGTAACTTATTATTGTAACATGCTGTATTTTATGTAACTAAGTTCTTCCAGGCACCTAATACTTTCTAGAGCTCACGCTCAGATTATGAGCTGTGATTTATACATTCTTTAGCAGTTGTGGCAGTAACCAACATTTGCTGAGACCTTTGCTTCACTGTTGGCTTAAAAGGATACAAAGAATAACAGTAATGCCCATTTTTCTAAAGCTGTTGTGTCTATGAAAAGCCATCACCTTCTGTGAGCACTTGGTTTGAAATAGGCCAGCATACTTCTAATACCTGAAGCTTCCATAAGAATTGGGTTGGCAAACTGCAGCATATAAATGACAGTCTTCTAACCTGAGCTCCAAATTCTGCGTCTTACTGCATTTTCATTGCATTACTGCTTTTTGTGTACAGGGCTTGCTGGATGACTGGATCCATGGTTTTATTGTCATAAAATCAATTCCCTCCAACTTGATTCCTAGCTATTGCTGTGAGCCCTTTCTGTAGTCTGGGTCTAGATTGTCCTTGGTGACTTACTTTATATGCCTGTATTCTGTCATCTGGGTGACTTACTTTTATGTGCCTGTATTTTGTACATAAGTGGCAAATAGTTGCATATTATGCGGCTAATATCTTGCCTTGTATTCACTTACTGTTTGTGTAGTAAATATATTGAGAGACTGGCTGAAGCATTTGCTTGGCTTTAATTTGCTTCATTGGTCTTGGTTATGCTTTTTTGGTGGTTCTGGCACTGGTGTTTGACATACTGATGGCTTCTCTTTGGATAAAGGTTAGGAATAAGTTTATTTTTAGTGCAATCAAGCTATTCTTTTTCATCTGCTATCTAAAAGTCTGCTGGGAGTACACTAATGGTTCTTCGGATGGCTAATAGAAATCAGTTTTACAGGTTCACTTTCTTTGCTGTTTTGTTAAGGCACATGTTAAACTAGCAGCATATCAGCTTAGCAATAAAATAAGTAATATAAAAAAACTAAGCTCCACTCTGACCTCTGCTCTGACTGTCTGTACCCATCCAGCCCTGGACCCCTTGATTGCCCAAACCAGGATCTCTGCACATAAATTACCCTTCTCAGGATGGCCCTTGACTCCATGGGCAGCTGACCTTGCTGTGACTCAGTGCTGAGTCCAGGAAGCAAGGGATCCAAAGGGGAGTTGCATGAATGGATCAGGCAGCTCTCATTTCTTATGACGGCTGGTCACTGACCCAAGCTGTGGAAGAGGCTACTGCAATGGAGTCAGGACATCATCACAGCCTCCATCACTTATGCTAAGATGCCCTGCAAAGTTCTTAGTCTGCACCAGATGTCCACTGACTGCTTTGTTCTACCCTCTCCAACAAACCATGCCAGCAACTCTAGTCTGTTCCCAATTCGAGTCTCCTGTGGCCCAGACAAGCATCTTACATCTGTACCATCTAGCAATGATGAAGTGCAGTTGTGTAAGTTGCACATACCTGTAACAGTAGATGTCTAAATTCCTCACTGCTACAGTATCCTATAGGCTACATGGATTGTATGTTACCTAAGACTCAAGAACCGTCCAGTTTCCAAAATTTCTGTCTCTTCCACCAAATCTCTGTCATGTAATAGGTCAATAGTGTACTCAGAGGAATGCCTCCCACCTAATGGGATCTACTGTGTCTGCAAAAAACACTAGTGTCTAATTTGTAATCATGTGTAGTAAATCCTTCCAAATCAACCCACAAGGACACACTAAGCAGTATGTTAAACACTGAAAGAGTCTAGCCATTAATGACTCATAGAAGACATTACTCCGAACAAGCAACATGCTCTCCCTACATCAGATCTCCTACTGGTGCTTCAACTAATGCAGATGCAATGCCTGTTTGTCCTTAGGAAGGTGTCTGCACCTCCACTGGTGGTTCATCCTTCGTCCCTTCCTGTGCAAACAGCAGAGATCAAAGTAATACTATGGCTCCGTTATGAAGCCAGGATTAGCATGTACAAGAGCATGAGAGCTGTTAAACACTGTGATCAATAGCATATGATTGCTCTCTCTGGAGAGGGCATTATTAATATTAGATGTTAAGTTGTCATTCTCGCCTTCATTCTTGCTGGATGGGTTCGGAGCCGATCCTCGGCTCTGACTCTGCCTATACTATAGCTCGAGAGCTATTTTTACCAGCTCGAGGCAGCCCTATATCCCACAATACCATGTGCTAACTCCCCAGATCTCGTTTGCCGCTTCGCTGCGAGGTTGTCTTTTTAACCGGCTCAGGTCAGTAAAGGAATTTTCAACAAAGTTTCTATTTTTTGAGGTAGTTTATAGGTTATTTTTCCTACTTTTGTTCCCTACCGATATTTTACTTAATAGTGTTTGTTTCGTAAGCCCTACCCACCCCTGTAGTTAACTTTTATAATCAGGCCTACAGGCTTTAGTTTTTCTGTTTACTCACCCCTAGTGTGTGTGTTGTTTTAGTCAGCCCCCTCATCTCCCCCTTGTGTGTGAGTGAGTGTGTGTGCTGATTGAGTGATTGTCTTTAGGGCAATGTCCAAAGATGTTAAGGTTTCGGGATTCAAGAAGTGTGACTCGTGCTGTCAGAAAATGTCTCTGACAGACGGTCGCACTTCTTGTGTCTATTGCTTGGGGCCTTTACACCTGCAGGACTCTAGTTCTGTTTGTCACTGATTTAGTTCGAGTCCTGCAGGAAAGGCGTAACAAGCTCATTCTAAGGGGCTTGTTAAGGTCTGATGACTCCCCGTCCAAGTCTGGTTCGGGGAAATCAACAAAGACCGCCAAACCCTCTGCTCCAGCTTCTGAGCCGAGGGCTGGTGTTGTCGAGACGGCTCCGACTTCTGTTCCGGCTGGCTCCGAGGTGATCAAAGTGGGTTCCGCTTCAAAACCATCATCGGAGCCGACCCCAGCGCGCAAGCGCTCTAGGTCCCCTTCTTTAGAGTCCGTCAGATCTGCTCCGAGGTCCCCCCTCTATCGGAGTGGAGTCATAGGACTCCTTCATCGAGGTCTTCCAGGCTCTCCGACCACGACCTCGAGAGGGTGGTCAGTAGACTCATAAAATCTCAGGCGCTGGCCCAAATGCTTCAGAGCCCATCTCACCAGACTGTGGCTCCTTCGGTACAGTTATCCATTCCTCCTCCGACTCATCTCTCGAGTTCGGAGCCGGAGTTCGTCGGAACCGTGACCTTGCCCACGTCGGAGCAGATACCCCCTCCTTCGGCTCCGGTGTTGTTGGCTCTGACCTCTTTATTGGTTCCGTCCATGGAGAGGTCCGGGCGCTGGGACTCCATTGTCGGCTCCAAGGGGGCGAGTGACATCGGACCCTTGTCAGACCCCGCTCTCCCTCTCGGAGCTTCGGCTCTGGTTAGTTTAGCCCCAACATCATTCTCTGAGCCTTCTCTGTCAGTTCCGGGGGCGGTTCCGGCCTCGCCGGAGCTACCTTTGGTGTCTGGGGGAGCCTTCGAGGTGATGGAGTGTGCTGGACCCAGTGTCCACTCCAAGGTTAAGTTCTGCGGCTCCTCCCTGTGTAGTGCCTGTTACAGTCTCTGGCCACCCTCTTATACCCGACAGCAGAGATCCAAGGCATAAGGTACCCACTTTGGGTGTCTCCTCCTCTTCCGAGGGTTCCCCTGAAGTTTCAGGGGAACCCCCTAGGAAAAGAAAGTGCAAGAGGACTAAGACTTCCCCGAGTCTGTCACGTCGGACACCGACTTGGATGAGTCTGAGGGTTCCCCCAGATCCCCCTCTGAGGATGTCTCCTTTTCAGACATCCTGGAGATCCTAAGACAGAGGGGAAATTGGTCCACTCTCAAACCTTCCGAGGACGAGTCGGTTTACCTCGACTCCTTTGGATCTCGCCCTTCCACCTCCTGGGTGTCTCCCCCGTTCGACCCACTAATGGAGGTAGTGGCTAGAAAGGCGTGGGCAGCTCCTGATTAAATGGAACCTACCCCTAGGAGGCCTTCTAAATTTATTTCTGCACCAGATGACAAATCCTTTCTCACCAAAGGTGTTTCAGTTGATGCTATGGTGGTAGCAGCAGCCACTAAGAAGGAATTAGCTGATCCTTCTGTACCTGTTCATCCTCCTAACAGAGTCCAGGACTATGGACAGGTATGGCAAGCGGACCTTTGCTTCAGTGACATTTTCTAAGCGATCGCTGAACTATTTGTCATTTCACCCGCCTTCAGAGAGACTTGCTCAAGAGCTGGGTGAAACTGTACAGGATCCTTCTGCTGCGGGGTTTAAGGACAAAATAAACTCTCAGCTGGCTACCCTGAACTCCATTGTTAACTCCTCCATGCGGCTAATCTCTTATGCAGCCGATGGAGTGAGTAGGGCTGCTGGCACGGGCATTGCGTTGAGACGTCACGCTTGGATGCGACTATGTAACTTTGCCGACCCCTTCAAGGCATCCTTCAACACCCCCTTTGACGGTTCGGAATTGTTCGGGCCTCACGTGAAGAATACCCTCACCAGATGCGAGCAGGATGGCAAGACTCTCTGCCGTGGGAGTCCGTTTTTCCACGCCTTCTTGACCTTATCTTAAGGGACAGAGAGGGGTGGAAAGATGTGGTTCAAAACCACAGGAGTCGCCTGCGCGTGGTGAATTTCCCCCTAGAGGCAGAGGGGGGAATAATAACAGACGCCTCCCCAGGGGCAGAGGGGGTCCACAGAACCAGGGTTCCAGGGAATCTTTCCCTGACCAACCCTTTCAGCATCCCTGAGAAGCTGCCCGACTGTCCACCTTCGGAGGCAGTCGGGGGAAGATTATCTCTGTACCCGGAAGCCTGGCAATCCATCTCCCAAGACACATTGGTACAGAAGATCATATCCGAGGGTTACAAAATTCCTTTCACTTTCCCTCCGGTACAACCGCCAAAACCCCTACCAGACGTACCACCCGTACAAAGGGGTCAGGCTCGGCTAGAAATAAAAAAGCTGTTAAAAGTCATCCAGGCAGTCCCAGCAGATCAGCTAGTATCCAGAATCTACTCCAGATTCTTTTTGTTACCAAAAAAGACAGGAGATTGGAGACCCATTTTGGACCTCAGCAGGTTAAACAACTATGTATTAAAGACAAAATTTCGGATGGTAACACTGCAGTCCATTCTACCCTTTTTGGGCAGACAACTGGATGTGCTCGTTAGACCTCCAGGACGCATACTACCACATAAAAATAGACAGGCGCTCCAGGAGATTTCTCCGTTTTCTGGCCGGGAGTCAGTCATTTTCAATTCAGGGCCCTGCTCTTTGGTCTCACCACAGCCCCCCGGGTGTTCACCAAATGTTTGGCAGTGGTCACGGCTCACCTGAGACAGAAAGGATTCCAGGTGTTTCCATACTTAGACTGGCTCATTTCCGCTACCACCAAACAGGATCTCATAATGGCCAGGGATTATACTATCCATCTTTGCAACAGCCTGGGTATTTCTATAAATTTTGCAAAGTCCTCCTTGTCGCCTTGTCAATGTATAAACTTTATAGGCGCCGTATTAAACACCACAGAAATGTCTGCAACATTACCACCTCGGAGAGTGACAGACATAAGGCGGAATGTTCAGCTTCTGTTTCAGCCCAGCAGAGTCCAAGTCAAGCTAGTATTGAAAGTGTTAGGCCTCATGGTGGCGGCGATTCTTCTACTTCCATTAGCCTGCTTCCACATGAGACTCCTTCAGTGGATGCTGTTTTCTCAGTGGTCCTTTCAACAGCTGCCAATGACCCACAACATTTTGATAACACCATCTTGCAAGAAACATCTCTCCTGGTGGATGGTTTCCCCTCAGCTTTTTCAGGGCAGACACTTTGTTCTCCCCCCTCCAGTTGCCAGTGTCACAATGGATGCCTCCCTGATCGGGTGTGGGAGGGGGCATTATCAGGGCAGGACGGTCCAGGGCACTTGGCAACAGTCAGAATGCCACCTGCACATAAATGTCCTGGAGATGAGGGCGGTGCTTTTGACGTTGCAGGCCCTTCAGAGCTCTTCCCACGGGGACTATAGCAATTCAAACGGACAATATGTCTGTGGTGTGGTACATAAACAAGCAGGGCGGAACAAGGTCCTACCCCCTCTGTCGAGAAGCACTCAGACTTTGGCAATGGGCGATTTCATCTCAACGGTTTCTGATAGCCACGCACATCCCCGGGAAGTCCAAAGTCATAGACAGATTGAGCAGAACTATCCTCATGCTTCACGAGTGGTCTCTAAATGAAGTGGTAGTAGACGGAATTTTTCGGAAGTGGGGCCAGCCTTGCTGCGACCTTTTCGCAACTCCGCAAAACAGCAAGTGCCTCGAAGACTTCACACTTTTTTTCCTCTACCAGGCCAGCCCCTCAGAGATGCTCTTGTTCACGTTTGGCCCCGGGGTCGTCTTTATGCCTTTCCTCCCTTTCCATTGATCCCACAACTAATTCAGAAAGCAACCGCATTGAGATCCAAAATGATCCTCATTGCCCCGTTTTGGCCTAGACAAGTTTGGTTCCCGTTCCTGCACAAATACCTACTGGAACAGCCTTGGCATCTGGAGCCCCTTCCGGATCTATTGACCCACCTCACGGGCAAGCTGCATCAGTCTCTACATTCCATCAACCTCGCAGCTTGGTTGCTCCACTTCCAGCCATAGCCAGGCTTCCCCTTATTTCTCCTCCTGTTCGCGATATCATTCTGGCTTCCCGTAAGTCCAATACTAGGAAGACTTATGCGAGTAAATGGAAGCGTTTTTCACAATGGGCACAAACTAGATCCTTAGATCCTTTCCATGCACCCATTCATGAGGTTCTAGACTTTCTGGCGGAGCTTTTTCATTCGGGGTCATCATTGGCCACTATCAGGGTACAATTAGCGGCCATTGCTAATTTTCATGTTGGACTGTCAGAAGCAAATATTATGTCCCACAAACTCTGTAAAGCCTTTCTCAAGGGCATCTTGTTTCTCAGACCTCCAGTCAAAGATCCACCCCCACAATGGGATTTGAATTTAGTTCTAACCTCACTAATTCTACCCCCTTTTGAACCGGCAGCTTCTTGCTCCCTCAAACTTCTTTCTTGGAAAACGCTGTTTTTAGTAGCTGTAACATCTGCCAGAAGGGTATCTGAACTTCAAGCCTTGTCTGTCCGTCCTCCCTATTTGGCTTTTCATAAAGATAGGGTAACTCTCAGAACAAACCCTTCCTTCCTACCAAAAGTGTTATTGGAAGCAAATCTAAACCACTCCATTGATTTTCCCGTCTTTTTCCCAGACTATACCAACAGGGCTGAACAAAAATTACATTCATTAGATGTTCATCACCAATTACGGTATTACCTAGACAGGACAAAACAATTCAGAAAGTCAGACCAGCTCTTCGTCTCTTATGCTGCAGGCAAGAAAGGGCTTCCAGTATCGAAAGTTACTCTTTCCAGATGGCTGACCTCTATTATTACCTTGATCTATGAGTTGAGACACAGGCAACTACCCTCTAGGCCTAAAGCTCATTCAACCAGGGCACTATCAACTTCAATGGCTTTTCAAGCAAGGTTACCACTAGATGCCATTTGTGCAGCAGCTACATGGGCATCCAAACATACCTATATTGCCCATCACAAGCTTGATCTAGCCTCCAGAAATAGAGCTGATTTTGGTTCCAGTGTACTCGGGAGTCTGCTCCATTGAGCCACCTAAGACTAAGATGCTAGGGATGCTGTCCCATCCAGCAAGAATGAAGGCGAGAATGACAACTTAACATTAAGAAGTTATGTCTTACCATAACGTTCCATGTCAGTTGTCTTCTCGCCGCCTTTCTTGCGTCCCTCCCTCCCTCCTGCCCCCTAGCCTGGATAGACTCGAGGTTCTGAGTCCTTCCATTTCTGGAGGTACAATATGTTGCGTCTTTCATGGTATCCTTAGTGTTACTAGCAGGTAACCTGTACTCGTAAAAGAGGATTATAATATTATTATTATAATATTACTTTTTTTACTATGTCGTGGCTTTCAAATGAGATCTGGGGAGTTAGCGCATGGTGTTGTGGGATATAGGGCTGCCTCGAGCCGGTAAAAATAGCTCTCGAGCTATAGTATAGGCCGAGTCGGAGACAAGGATCGGCTCCAAACCCATCCAGCAAGAAAGAAGGCGAGAAGAAGACAACTAACATGGAACGTTATGGTAAGACATAACTTCTTAATCATTCCTGTAAGTGGCATATTTGTGATGAGGAGACAGGGGTTATGGAGACAGTTTCACACCAGTGACACCCAAATAGGTATGCAAACCTTTATGGCAAATGTGCACTACTGCCCCGGGTTATGGCTAATACCTATTACACCAAAGTAAGCTGTACACTATCATTTACAGAGTTATGATTACTGACTTCTCATGATTTCATCCACCTCAGAGTTATGATTACTGACTTCTCATGATTTCATCCACCTCACTCCGAGCCCTATGCCTTCTAGTGCCAAGTTAAACAATACCGGAGATTTAATTAAACTGTACTTCATATACAAAAATTCCCAGGAAGCGATACTGATGTCACTCTAGTGTCAGTACCCCTTAAATATACTGACATTATGCTTCCACCAAGCAGACGGATAATCTGAAACTCAGACCTCTGTTACCTAGCACCCTTTTAATAAGCCAACTAACATTACATTATGACAGCTGAGGGCCAGATTATTTCTCTTTAAAAGAGTGAATGGCAACCAACACAATGATATTGTGAGGATACCCTTCACTAGAGATTTTATTCCATATACAAATCAACATTGCAATTAACAGAACCTTCATTGAAAATTATAGTGTTTATCTGGGTTTCCCCTATTATGTTGCTTTGCATAATGTAACACTCTGTTGAAAAAATGTCATATGCATGTGTCACATGGAGTGATACAACAGCAGTGTGTGGGGGCTGCTATGAATAGACAAAAGGGTGCAGCCCACTTTCTTAAGGCAGTCCTCATCATTTCATAGAGAGTAAACTCTCAATCACTGACCTATAATGTGTCATTAACCACAGGATAAACTGTATCTTTTAGGGTTTGAAGTGATGGCACTGAATGGCAGATGTTTACCACTCACTGTTAACGGCATACGTTTTTAGTACGAATTTGTGTGTGAAATGTTAGGGCTTACTATAATCTCCAAAAAAATTAAGCTACAAACAGACAGGAAGCAAAATGGTAACTGTTTATTAAAATACAAGCTTCAAGAGTGGCTAGTAGCAGCCTAACCAGGACACATGGTCACAACAGACCGAGATTGTGCATGGCATGGAAAGAGAACATCAACATTTTAAAGATATAATGAGACACATCTAACAGCCAGGGCAGATCCTGAACACCAGCAAGCAACCTCAGTGAGTTCTGCACCCACAAAAGGCATGACAAATCATCTAGCAGCCCAATATGCAGAGCATTACAGTAGTCCAAAAAGGGCATCTCCTTTATATTTCCTGTCATCTGTAAATCAGATCTAGGCAAAACATTTTTTAATCCAGGTGATATTTCTAAAATAAAAAATGTTTTCATGACAGCTGTGACAGCTGATATCTGATCCTTAAAAGTTAGCTTATCAAGAATTACATTCCGATTTGAGTCAGCTCTATGGTGAAGAGGGATTAAGCCTTGATTGTGCTCCGATAGTGGTTCAGGAGTCTATAGGAGCTAGGAGGGGAAAGATGGGAGATATGGCTGTTGCTGGCTCAACCATCCTTTAGGGAGGGAGTGGCTGCTGCTGGCTCAAGCACCATTTAGGGAGGGAGGCATCTGTAGCTCACCACATGGGTAACATCTAGAGTTAAAATGTAAAGGTTGCTGAGTAAGCTGAGGGAAAATCTGAGTTTAGAGGTATGCTTCCCCATAGAAGGCAGCTATTGTGGAGCTCGGAAGAGCCACTACAGGAGGGAGGGTGTGCTCTTCCAGGGGAGAGGATAGGCCACCCATTAGGGCAAGCAAGCTGGGCTGCTCCCTTTCATCAACTCTTGCCATAAACAGATGAGCTCATGTAGCATTTCCCAAAGGAATGAATGGACTTCATCCATTCATTGAGGCTCTCAACTCACCTACGGATTCCCATCTCCGACAACTGTGGAATAAATGCACCTATTGGCTGTTGGAAGAGGAGCCATTAGGCTCAATTCTGCAAGGAGATTTCAGTTACACCCATGCTATGAACCTGTGACACAAATTCCAACTGATTTCAACCATAGAGGATAAAAGGTGATAACACTGAAATATCTGAGAGATGGATAATTGCATCTACAAGTAAAGAAGTTTTCAGTGGAGCTACGTTCAGTCATTTTAACCATGTCCAATCAAAAACAGACTCTCAGCAGAATTCTAGTGTGGTAAAATATGGCACTGAACCTAGAAACAGGAAAGGTATAGCTGTGTGTCATCAGCATAACACTGATATGAGATACCCTTCCTTACAAAGATATTCTTCATGGACAACATATGTGCATGAATAATAAGAGAGTCAGAATCAAGCCATCTGGAACACCATACTCCAAAGTGTATGTGTGTTGACGGTTCAAACCAGAACTTCAGATTGTGCACAGTCAGACAGGTAGGATCTGAACCAATTCAACACTGTATCAGCCATTCCACAGTAATGGTTATGGTGTTCAATCACAATCCCATGATCCAGTATTGAATGCTGCAGAAAGACTGAACAGGGTCAGGATAGAGTATTTCCACTGATGCCTCACCATCAGAAGGTCATTCACAGCTGGTATGAGTGGTGTCTCTCTGCTGTGCCAGACTGACATGGTCCTGCAGGTCGACAGACATTAGACAAGAATGCAGCTGTGCATAAGCCACCTTCTCAGTAAATGTACTAAGGTAATTAAGATTGAGATCGGTCACTAGTTCTTCAAATGTTCAGATCCTAATAAGGATTTTTGGGTCTGGGGTCACCAGTACCTCCTTTAAGATGTCTGGGAATTTCCCCATCCTCAGAGGAGTGAACAGTAAATAAAATGAATGGGCTAAGGGTCATGTGATGGGTTTTAATCAGTCCTGTGGGCCCAGACCCAAATCATAGGACCACCATAATCAACATGTTCAAACTAAGCTGAATACCAATTCAAGTTAAACAACTCCGACATCTGACCATTATCATCTTGAGAATCTGGGCAGACAGAGCTCCTAATCTCAGCAACCATATCAGTAGAAAAAAAGAGCTCCCTATCTCTTTCAACTGTAGAAACTCTGAGAAATAAAGCAGACTGTGCTAAACAACCTACCTTCACCTCAGAAGTGTGGTGGGCCACTTAACTTTTACTGAGATCTCATTTAAGAGAAAAGTAGCTCTTTTCTAGAGATCTCAGCCTGGTATTGAGTATAAAGCTCAAACAAGAAAAAGCTTGTCTTCATGCAGGCACATCCACCTCCATCCTGTCTCTAATTTTCACCCAAGCCTGCATAAAAGACTACACTCCATGGGCAAACCATGCATCGCAGTGAAATACAGACTGAAGGCGTACAACCACTGTGGCAACAAATTCAATGTATTTGCAATGCCTTGATTGCTAGCCACAGAAAGACCATCTGAACTTGCCACACTGATCCCCCCACATAAGTGGTCAAGAATAGGATAGAGATTTTTAGAATTAATAGTAATGAGTTCTCTGCTTTTGAGTAGAGAGCTGACTGAAGGATGGCCCAGATTGAAGCATACTAGAAAATTATCAGACCAGCAGATCAATTTCATTACCAGTTTCTTTGTTTCCAACAGAAGCTGGTAGACCAAGTCCAATGAATGGCCAAACATATGAGTAACAGTTGAAACACTTTCAGTAAAGCCAAAGGACTCAAGTTCAAGAGCTCCATGGGGATTTTGCAGGATTTATTGCCCACCCAGGCGTTAATGCAACTGTAAAAAATAACAATTTCAGTGACTCATGGATGAGGACAGCGTAGAAATATGGATACTTTTGCAAAAACACCCCAGATAACCTGGTAGATGGTAAACTAGAAGGAATCTGCAATTTACTCCATCCGCTATCACATATTCTAAGGAATTGGCATCATCAACTTATAGTTTAAGCATCTTCAAGCTGGAAGTAAAACAGCTGGGCACTCCCTCACTACCATGTCTGCCTGGACATCCAATCCTAGGGCTACAAATAACTTTAAAATCCGGAGAATATAAAAATCTAAGTACAGACTTGCATTCACATCTGTTTGTGTTTTCTTAACGAACACAAGATCATCTGAACCAATCAAATCTACTTAAATGCCTGGTTTGTTTCTGGTAGACCTCACATTATACAACACTGCCCTAGGCTAATGATGGGAACAGGGCCTAGTCATCATGTCATGATGAATTTTTGGCTCCCAAGGTACAATAATAAGGCAAGGAAGACCATGACCTATAATCTTATTCGTGACAGCTCAGATACTGTCATAAGGAGGCACAGGGCTCTTCTAAACCCCAATCTCTGGTATTTTTCCACACCCAGCCTCCTATACTGTAAAGCCACTGAAGGCTTGAGTGGCAATGAAATGAAAGGATGAAGATCTATAAAGGGATCTCTCATGCAGCAGAATCTCACAATGCCTGACGGAGAAAATTCTAATTACGCAACTTTAAAACAATCAAAATTAAGACCACAACAGTAAGCATTAACTGAAACAACAAGTACAAGCTTAAAAGGAAAATATGAATCTTCAACAAAGCAATAGAGAACTTCATCCCCCCAAAATTATACAAATCAAGTAACTAAAGTTCAAAAGAAGAATAATAAGTTTGGCAAAAATGGACATATATTTAGATCTTCAGCAATGAATAAACTGCAAGGTCAACAAAAACTGATAAATGGTCAGGTTATGATCCTAGTTAAAAATGTCCTAGCAAGCTTAACATGATGAACTACAGTAGGTTAAATAATAAAGTAAATCTATTGCTAGCAGGTACATCATTGTGATTTTGAAGAACAAAGCCAGAGGTGCCCTTGTGCCGATAGCAACCAGTTCAGCCACATACTACAGAAAGCCCTTGGTTTGCCAATGCAGCAAGTCAGGAAGTCACAATCTGGCTATCTGCCAACAGTCTTACTTTCCTCCAAGTTTGTGGGGAAGCCTCTAACAGTCTTCTCTCCAAGTCAGAGGGGAAGCTATAGGTTAGCCAACACACTGATACAGGAGCTCTGATTCCAAAAATAAAATAAAAGTAAATAAAATCTTAAAATTCATTCAATAGTCATCTAAGAAAGAAATCCATATTATTTGCAGAACAAGGAACCATGGAAAATAAAAATCAGCAGTACCCAAACATTACCTTGCTTAGCTCAGTAGAGCTTTCAGTGAATATCTTAGTGAAAATGCTTTCAGTTCTAACCACCCACTGCCACTCCAAAACAAACTCCAAAGGTTAGCATGTAATCCCATGGTAATGACTGCTCTAATCTTAGACCAAATACACTGAATGCTTACAGTCACTATTGAAGCTCTGTATGTCAAAAAGTGAGCAAACCAGGAACAGGACAACTGCCATGGACCAATGTTTCAGGTAATCAGGAGAATCTACATTTATGCACGGAGCACAAAAGAGCTCAGGTTTGACCGCAAATGTAATACCAGCTTTTAAAAGCCGGTATTGCAAGATCGTGATAAGGTGATTTTTTTTTCCCCTCTCCACCCACCCTAGCTATACTATCGGAGGCAAGGGAAACATTTTGTACATTTTACATCGTAATAGATTTTACTAAATAATGACAAGCATTTGAGTTTCAGACTACATATCCGTCAATAAATGCATGTTAGCAGCAGACCTTTTATTCTAGCAGCTTTCTACATTTCTAAAAATATTTAAAAGGTGTACAATGAAAATATATATATATATATATATATATATATATATATATATATATATATATATATATATATATTGTAAACTGTAGCAAACTACGTGCTACAATGTAACAAATAAATGCTACAGTTTGGACCATACATGGAGCGCAAAAGAGCTGAGGTTTGACAGCAAATGTAATACCGGCTTTTAAAAGCCGGTATTGCAAGATCATGATCAGATGATTTTTTTTTTTTTTTCTTTACGAAAAATGGACAGAAAATATAAGACAAAAAATTGAACAGTCAGAGACAGGAACATAAAACTAAGCTGTAGTTGAGACTGGGAGACAAAATAGGATTGGGATTGGGATTGAAACTATACAGGATACTGTAAAGAAAAAGGACACACTGGGTGAAGAAAGCAAGTGACGTGAAAAGTAGGCGTGGCATTGGTCAGCTTTACTGTGGACCCGAATTTTAAACTGTGGGATTGTCCCTTTAAAGTGCTGCCTTCTTTAAATGTTTAAAATGTATAATCATTATTCTGCTGACATAACCATTGAGTTACTTTTAAATGTGTCTATTAGCAAGGTATAAAAACATTTTTTTTTTTCTCTATTCAAGTAGATGGCACTGGTTATTAATATAGGAGTACACCATGATGGATCTATATGGCTTTTGCCAGTGCAATGTTAAATGAAGATGTTGTTGTCAATCTCGCCTTCATTCTTGCTGGATGGGTTCGGAGCCGAACCTCGGCTCCGACTCGGCCTGTTACTAAAGCTTGAGAGTTATTTTTAACCTGCTCGAGGCTATGCTATGTCCCGTAATGCTAGGTGTGATATACCCAGATCTCATTTGCCGCTTCAGCTGCGAGGTTGCTTCTTTTTGCCTGCTCAGGTTGTACTAATATTTTTTCTTGGTTTTTAGTCAGCTTTTTGGGTTAAAATATTAGCGATAGTGTTTTATAGTTACTACCCTTGAGATCCCTGTTAGGATTCCCTCTTGGGTAGTTTTTTGATAATGTTTTTTTCCTCTCACCTAATAGTTAGGCCCTTGGCCAACCCTCTTCCACTCTTTTGTGTGTGTGTGTTCCTAGTTAGATTGTAGTAAAAAGTGTGGGGTTTTGTTATATTTTTTTCTAGTCTGTTACAACTTTTTGTGTGTGTTTGACTGTGACTAGACAGTCATCCCTTTTTCAGGATGTCTAAAGACACTAAGGTCTTGGGCTTCAAGAAGTGTGACTCGTGCTGTTAGATGTCTCTGATAGATGGTCACACTTGTGTATATTGCTTGGGCCCTCTGCACCTGCAGGACTCTTGTTCTGTCTGCCATGCGTTCAGTCCAAGAGTCCTGCAGGAACACAGAAATAAACTTATTTTGAGAGGCTTATTAAAGCCTGAAGGTTCCCTGGCTAAGCTTTCGTTGGGTAAACCTTCTAAGCCCGCCAAACCGTTGGCTCCATGTTCGGTGCTACTACTACCACTGCATCGGTTCTGACCGGAATCAATGATTCTAGGCCTCAGTCGGCTCTAACTCTGCTGTTGGAGCAGTCTTCGAGCAAGAAGCGTTCCAGGTCTCCTTCCCTGGAATCGGTCCACTCTGCTCTGAAGTCTCCCTTGTTATTGGAGCGGAGTCACAGGTCCCATTCCTCTGTCTTCCAGGCTGTTGGACCATGACCTTGAGAGGGTGGTTAGCAGACTACTTAAGTCTCGGGCACTGGCCCAAATGTTGCATAGCCCTCCTCATCAGGCAGTGGCTTTCACTACTCATTCTTCGATTCCTCCTCCGACTCTTCCTGTGAGTTCGGAGCTGGAGATCGTAGGGGTTGGGACCGTCGGAACGTCTGAGCCGATACCACCCCTTTCGGCTCCCTCGTGTGCTCTGATCTCTTTCTTGGTTCCGTCCTTGGAGGGATCCGGGCGCCGGGATTCTCTTGTCTGCTCCGAGGGGGCGAGTGGCATCGGACCCTTGTCCGACCCCGGTCCCCCTCTCGGAGCTTCGGCGCAGGTGAGTTCGGCCCCGACATCGGCCTCGGAGCCTTCCCTCTCAGTGCCTGGAGGAGTCCTTGACTCTTCGGAGTGGGGACCCCCTTCCCTGCCTGATAGGGGCACCTTTGAGGTCATGAGGAGTGTGCTGGCCCTTGTGCCTGCTCCATGGTCGGCTCCTTCGGCTCCTCCCTCTATGGTGCCTGCTTCAGTCTCTACCCGCTCTCTCGACCCCGAGTGTGGAGAACCGACGCTACAGGTAGCCCCATTGGGCGTATCCTCCTCTTCTGAGGCCTCCCCTGATCCTTCAGGGGAGCCCCCTCGAAAGAGAAAATGCAAGAGGAAGCATAGACTCCCCTGAGTCAGTCACATCGGACACGGACTTGGATGATTCGGAAGGATCCCCAAGGTCCCCCTCTGAGGATGTCTCTCTTTTTCTGACATCCTGTAGATTCTTAAGCAGAGGGGAAACTGGTCTACCCTTAATCCTTCTGAGGATGAGTCTGTGTACCTGGATGCGTTCGGTTCTCGCCCTTCCACCTCCTGGGTGTGTCTGCCTTTCGACCCTCTCATGGATGTGGTGGCTCGAAAGGAGTGGACGGCTCCGGATACTATGGAACCAACTCCCCGGAGGCCTACAAAATTTATTACAGCTCCTTCTGACGAGCAATTTCTAACTAAGGGCGTCCCTGTTGATGCCATGGTGGTGGTGGCGGCCACTAAAAAGTTGGCTGACCCTTCAGTACCTGTCCATCCTCCTAATAAGGAATCTAGGACTATGGGCAGGTATGGCAAGCGGATGTTTCCTCAGCGACCTTTGCTATGAGGTCGCTGAATTATTTGTGCCATTTCACCCGTCTCCAGGGAGACCACCTCAAGGAACTGTGTGATGCCTTACAGGACCCATCAGCTGCGGGGTCTCAGGACAACATCAACTCCCAGCTGGGGACCCTAAACTCTATTGTAAACTCCTCCATGCGGCTCATTTCCTATGAAGCCGATGGCGCGAGTAGGGCTGCGGGCACGGGCGTCGCTGTAAGGAGACACACCTGGATGCGGCTTTGCAACTTTGCTGACCCCTTCAAGGCGTCTTTCACTAACACCCCCTTTGATGGTTCTGCCTTGTTTGTATCTCAAGTGAAGGATACATTGACCAGGTGCGAACAGGAAGGCAAGACTTTCTCTGCCGTAGGAGTCCCGTATTTCTACCCCTTCTAGACCATACCCCAAGGGTCAGAAAGGTGGAAAAATGTGGTTCCGCAAACCTCAGGGAGTACTGCCTGACACGCGTGGTGAGCTTCCCTCCAGAGGCAGGGGAGGGAACAATAATAGACACCACCCGAGGGGCAGGGGGGGTCCGCAGAATCAGGGTAGCAGAGAATCCTTTTCTGGTAAACCCTTCCAGCACCCCTGAGGAGCTGCCCGACTGTCCACCTTCGGAGGCAGTCTGGGGAAGACCATCACTGTACCCAGAAGCCTGGCATTCCCTCACGCCAGACATTTGGGTATGGTCGATCATATCCGATGGTTACAAAATTCCCTTTATTCATACCCCACAACTGCCAAAAAGGCCCCTTCCAGACATTCCACCCATTCTGAGGGATCAAGCAGCCCTAAAGATTTCAACGCTGCTAGAAAGAGCCATCCAGCCAGTCCCAGCAGACCAGCAAGGATCCAGAGTTTACTCCCAAGTTCTTTTTAGTACCAAAAAAGACGGGGGACTGGAGACCTGTTTTGGATCTCAGCAGACTGAACAAGTCTGTTTAAAGAACAAAATTCCGGATGGTCACGCTTCAGTCCATTCTACCCTTCCTGGGTCAGGACAATTGGATGTGCTCTATAGACCTTCAGGATGCGTGCTATCGTATCAGAATGAACAGGCGCTCCAGGAGGTTTCTCCACTTCCGGCTGGGAGCCAGTCAGTATCAATTCAGAGCCCTGCCCTTTGGCCTCACCACAGCCCCCAGGGTGTTTACCAAATGCATGGCAATGGTTGCGGCTCACCTGAGACGAAAAGGATTCCAGGTGTTTCCATACCTAGACGACTGGCTCCTTACTGCTACCACCAAGCGTCAGCTACTTTATTCCAGAGATTATACTCTCCAAATTTGCAACGAGCTAGGTATCTCTCTAAACTCCGAAAAGTCTGCCTTGTCGCCTTGTCAGTCTATTGCCTTTATAGGCGCCATTATAAACACTGTGGAACTGTCAGCAAAACTGCCTGTACAGAGGATTTCAGTAATTCGAGGTCATGTTCAAATTCTACTATGAGAGCAGAGTCCAGGCCAGATTCGTACTAAAAACCCTAGGTCTCATGGCAGCAGCTATCACATTACTCCCCCTAGCTCGCTTTCACATGCGGCTCTTAAAATGGATGCTGTTTTCCCAGTGGTCCTTTCAACAGCTTCCAATGTCACACAGCATCCTAATCACTCAGTCATGCAAAAGGCATTTTTTGTGGTGGATGGTCTCCCCTCAGGTTCTTCACAGCAGACCCTTTGTCCTTCCGCCTCCTGTGGCTACTGTGACAGCGGATGCCTCCCTGATCGGGTGGGGGGGCATTTTCAGGGCAGGACA